>NC_080423.1:3836903-4066903 GCF_029873635.1 Malania oleifera
GACCTAAGAAGGCTATATCCCCAGACGTGTTCTCAGCTTTAATTGTTCAGAATCATCATTGCATTTGTCCATTCATTGTGACTATGCTTGGAGTGTTTGGAATAAGCTATCTGGTATATTGGGCGAATGTTAGATGAGTTCTAAGACGGTGGAGGATTTTTTTGCAGTGACTTTTGCTGGATTTGGCAGGAAAAAGGAAAGGGCGTGCCTTGGAAATGTGCTTTTTTGGCAGTTTTTTGGGGGTTGCTGATGGAGCATAATGTGCGCATTTTTCTAGGGAAGAAGTCGGCTTAGGTGCTGGTTTGGGAAAAAATACATTATTTGGCTTCTCTTTGGTGTGTGGGACAAGGGAATTTTAAGGGGGGTGAACTTTTCTGATATTTAGCTCGATTGGCATTATGTGTTGAAGTGTTAGTTTGTGATGGTATTTTTCTCTTTTAGTCTTTAGTCTGTAGGTTGTTCCTTTGTGTTTTTTATCTGTATTTTCTAGACTTTGTTAAGGAGATGTCTTATTCTCCTAGATGTATATTGTTATTCTATTAATGAATTCTTTTTTTATTATAAAAAAAAATGATTGAGAGATCAGAGTGGAGTCCTATTTTTAGCAATTAGATGAGTTGGTTGAAAAGGCCTTTTAAGGAGATGGAAGCTAGGAATATAGTGTTTGGAATGGATAGGGATAAGGCATTGGGTCCATATGGTTTGACCATGGGCTTTCTTTTAGCATTGTTGGGATGTGGTTAAGGATGGTGTGATGAAGGTCTTTAATGAACTCTATTTTAATGGAGTCTTGAGGCAAAAGCATTAATTCTACTTCTATTGCTTTAGTTCCTAAGAAGGATTGGACTTTGAAAGTTGCCTGATTTTCAAGTCTGGTGACAAATGTGTACAAAATTGTTGCAGAAGTGCTTGCAGATAGGTTGAATAAAGTGATAGTATATCTCAGCCTGTCTCAAAGTGCTTTCATTTGGCGAACACAGTCTGTGGATGCCTTTGGTGGCTAATTAAGTAGTTGAGGATGTTTATAGGAGGAACAAAGAAAGGTTTATATATAAATTGGATTTTGAAAAGGCTTATGATAGGGTTAGCTGGAATTTCTTAGATAAAATCTTTGCTACAAAATATTAGGGACAAGTGGCAGGGTTGAAAGAGGGGGTGTTAGTCAATTGCTTTGTACTAAGTGATTATAAATGGGAAGCCTAAGGAGTAATTTAGAGCTTCGAGAGGGGTTAGGAAAGGGGATCCTTTATCTCTTTTCTTTGTTCTAGTTGTTGATAATTTGACTAGGTTGATGTATAGGACTGGTTATGTGAAAAGGATTGGGGTGGGTGGTCATGGGGTGACTCTGTTTCATCTTCAGATTGCAGATGATACTATGTTTTTCTTAGATGATCATAGAGTCTTTTCTGAATGTTTTTTTTTTTAGAAGTTTTCAAGTTTAAAATAGATTTGGAAAAGAGTGGAGATCGCTACTATTAACCTTAGTAGTATCAAGTCCTTGGAGTTGGCTTCCTTAGCTAGGTTTGACATTCTTTAGTGGCCCTTGTTGGGAGTTCCATTTTTTTGGGGGGGGGGGGGGTATTGGATCCAGTGATGGATGATGGATAGGGTGAGCTTTTAGGTTTGTAGAATGGTGCTTTATTTTCTCTAGGGGTCATACACCCTTATCCTAGTTTGTCTCTCTAGTATCCTTCTTTATTCTTTATTATTTGTCCATTTTTAGAATTCTGACTGTGTTAGCTAGGAAAATTGAGACAGTAATGAGAGTTCATTTGGTCAGGGGTAGAGAAGAAGAGGGAACGTTTGGTTAGTTGGGACTTGAGAGATTGTGTGTAGATAGAAGATAGTGGAGTGTTTGGGTCTTGGAAATTTGGTATCTAAAACCACTGCCTCACTGGGTAAATCATTGTGGCATCTTCCTTTTGAGGAAAAATCCCTTTGGCATAAAGTCGTAAAGAGAAGTTTGGCTTACATTCTAATGGGTGGGATACTAATTGGGGTTTAAGATGTTATATGGGGTCCTTGGAAAAGTATTGCTCAGTTTTATCCTTTTATTATTCCATAAATAAAATGTGGTGTGGGCAATGTCTCTCACATCCTCTTTTAAGAAGATGCTTGGGTGGGGAATTATGCAATTTTCATTTCATTTCCTCATTTATATCGTCTCTCTCTAGTGCATAATAATGTCATTAGTCCCTTAGTTCAAATAGGACTCCTTTTTCTTAGGAATTCCACTTCTGTAGGCCTTTAAATGATAGGAAGATGGAGGAACTCTTTTCTTTGTTAGTTTTTGTTGGACTGCTTTCTATCATGTTAGAGGGATAATTGGAGTTGTGTTTTGGATTCCTCAAGTTTCTGTTTTTCAAAATCTTTCTTTAAGAATTTGAGCAGATCCTTCAAATCCTTTCTCCTTCGTCATTTTTATCTTGAAAGCTAAAGGCCCCTCTAAGATACAGGTGTCTACTTGGTTGATTGTTCTTAATAGAGTTAATACCAACAATTTGTCACTGAGTTGGAGGCCTTTGAAGGCGTTATCTCCAGATGTTTTTTATTCCTCCCACGTGATAATACTTCCTAATATAAATCCACCTCAAGAGAATGACAAGGGAAGGCATGACCAAAAGAATTGTGTGAAATAAGTGAGTTTATCCCATTGAGGAACTCAAATGCATTATACGTTTACCTAAATGAGTTGGTTCTTGAACAGATCTCATGTTAGCCCCAAGATGCTGGTCTCTAATTAGAAAAGTAAATGCTTGAGCTTGGGAAGCTTCAGGTGCAGTGGGCCTATAAAACTCACAAGGATAAGTGGTATTATTGAACCAGACAGAGCAACAAGCACTGTCTCATCTATTTTTACATTGCTCTTTTTCTTGGGGGATCTGGATTTTGGGGAGAATGGGGTCTGAGAATTATTGTTTCTTTTTTATATGTTTTTAGGAATAGTGGTGATGGTTTAGTCTTGTGGAGTTGTGGCATCTTTGCAGTTTTATGGGGAATTTGGATCGAATGGAATGCTCATGTCTTTTTAGGGAAGAGAAATTATGGTACTTTGCTTTGGATAGGATTCAATACTTGTCTTCTCTCTGATCTTCTGCTGTTGGCTGTTTTAAACAGGTGTCTTCTTGGATCTTTAGAGAGATTGGAAAGCGATTTTATTTTGATTATTTTCTAGTCTACTATTCAGTTTTTTTCTGGGGAAGGTTTGGTTTGTTCTAGAACAGTGGAGGAGTTCTTGGTAATATTTTTTGTGGGGTTTGGGAGGAAGAAGGAAGGAATTGCACTATGGAATTGTGTTTTATATGCAGTAGTCTGGTGCTTGTGGAAGGAATGTAACTTGCATATTTTTTTCAGGGAAGAAGTTACCATATTAGTTGGTGTGGAAAAATTATTTTTATGGCTTCTTTATGGTGTGTGGAAAACGGACATTTCCAGGTGACGAGTATTTCAGATGTTCAGCATGATTGGCAGTTTTTTTAAAGGGTGTGCTGATTTTCTTTTGCTGTCTTTTAGATTTTGTGAAGGGGACATCTTCTCTGCAGATTGTACATTCTTTCTCTATCTAATGAATTTCTTTTTCTATAAAAAACAATTATTTTCTAGTCTATTTTGGTTTCTTCTTTTCATGGAGGATCTTATTCTCCTCTTTATATGTTTTTTCCTCTAGAATGAATATATTTTATTTTTATATAAAAAAAAAATCTAAGAAAAGCTGAAACTAAATCCCTTAGGAGAGGGTTCTGTACCAAGTTACAGAATATCCTAAAATCTTATCCCCAATTGATCGTCCTTTCCTCATGAATAATTTTATGTGGAAGGTGAAGGTTCCTTTTAAGCATATGGCTTTTGTTTGGTGCATTATTTTGAATAAGGTAATACTAATAAGGCTTTATCATGTGATCTTTAAATTATGTTAGCAGAGTAGTGAGACTGCTGCCCACCTTTTTCTACATTGTTCTTTTACTTGGAGATTTTGGATTCATCTTCTTGACATTGTTGAGAAAGAATGTTATGTTGAGTTTTTTCCCGATTTGTCTTTATTTTAAAATAATATATTAAATAATATCCTATTCGGGAAAATATTTCCCGGAATGACTGACGTAATCTCGCTACTTGGTCCAGCGAGATTTGCCACATGTCATTCAATCGAATGGATGTCATTTAAAATCGCCATTTGAGCTGCTCCTGACGCGTGGCAAATCTCGCTGGATTAAGCAGCGAGATTTACTGTGCATTCAATTTTTTTTGGTAATTAAGAGAGATTGGTGGGCAGGCAAGATTTTTGACAAGATTGTTAAATTTAAAATAATATGTACGAAAAATATGTAATTACTATACTTGGTTAAATTCAAATTAATTAACATTTAAAGTTTTAAAAATTATGGTGATAGAGTAGCATATGAGCATTCACCGAAGCTGATGCTAAAAAGACGAGCATGTTCGTGATTTGATTAATTTTTATTTTTACCTTTTGAATTAATAATAATTTTATTAAACAATTTGAATTAAACTAAATTGTTTGACTTTAAAATTTTTATCAAAATTTAATTAACCTAGTCTAAAGAAATTTGTAAAGCTAACAACAAATAGAAATTTTGCTTTCCTTCTTGAGCGTCAAAGAGTTAATGTTAAATATACTTCAATTTTTTAAAAAGATTTTTTTTTTTGTGAACCCAAATTTCACACCATAAGCAAGAGTTCAACTCTCAACTTTTAACTTCTTTTTAGTAAAATTGTTTTATTAGTCAAAATAATTTAAGTCAATTGATTAAATTATTTACAGCAAATGATTAGTTGAGTAAAATATGATAGTAATAATCAATTTAAATTAATAATTCAGTAATTAGCTACGTAATTAGCTACGTTATTTACTATAGATTAAATTTATAATTGATAATGTGAATAGTACCCATTTAAATCAATCACTTGATTATTGAAAAATAGTCTTACTTCTTGATTAGGTTGAATTACATACAATAAGATTCTTATTTATTATGAATTTAATTAAATAATAAAATATATTTATAACACTCACCTGAGTATTTAAAGTAAATTTTTAATTGTCAAAAATGTGATTGAGTTTAGAAGAAAATAGAAATTTGGGTTCACAAAAAAAAAATCTTTTTAAAAAATTGAAGTATATTTAACATTCACTCTTTGACACTCAAGAAGGAAAGCAAAATTTCTATTTGTTGTTAGCTTTACAAATTTATTTAGACTAGGTTAATTAAATTTTGATAAAAAATTTTAAAGTCAAACAATTTAGTTTAATTCAAATTGTTTAATAAAATTATTCTTAATTCAAAAGGTAAAAATAAAAATTAATCAAATCACGAACATGCTCGTCTTTTTAGCGTCAGCTTCGGTGAATGCTCATATGCTACTCTATCACCATAATTTTAAAACTTTAAATGTTAATTAATTTGAATTTAACCAAGTATAGTAATTACATATTTTTCGTACATAATTATTTTAAATTTAACAATCTTGTCAAAAATCTTGCCTGCCCACAAATCTCTCTTAATTACCAAAAAAAATTGAATGCACAGTAAATCTCGCTAGATCAAGCAGCGAGATTTGCCACGCGTCAGGAGCAGCTCAAATGGCGATTTTAAATGACATCCATTCGATTGAGTGACACGTGGCAAATCTCGCTGCTTGGTCCAACAAGATTTGCTTAAATCTCGCTGGACCAAGTAGCGAGATTACGTCAGAGTCATTTTGAGAAATATTTTCCCGAATAGGGTATTATTTAATATATTATTTTAAAATAAAGACAAATTGGGAAAAAACTCATGTTATGTTAATCCAAGCTTGTGGAATATCTGTTTCTTATTATGTTTAGTGGTTTTAGCGTAAGGAAAGATGCTAGAATTTTATGGGTTTGTGCTTTAATGGCTATGATGTGGGCATTTGGTTAGAGAGGAATTCAAGAATTTTTTGAGATGAAAGTCTCCCAGGGTGTTTGCTTTGGGAGAGAGTGGTCTTTTATGCCTCTCTTTTGCTGTCAGTTTCTGGTGCTTTTCAAAGATTTACACCATCTCATATTCGAAGTTTTTTTTTTTAATTGACTATTGATGTGTTCTTTTGTACTGTTGTTTTTTCTTTGATGCATGGACTTCTGGTCCTCTGCTTTGTACATTCATTCTTTTAATAAAATTTTCTTTTCTTATCCTTAGAAAAAAGCATATATGAGCTCTTATCTGAGCTCTCTATTTGTTTGTGAAAGATTAGGACAAAATAACTCAAACGAAAGGCTTAAAAAACATTAAAGTTTCTAAAAAGAATGAAATGCTGCAGTAACGAGAGAAACAATGACCACAGTAAGCAGTAAATCACCCTGTTAGATTACCTCTTGAACTAAAAGCTTAAGCTGTTAGTTTGTAGGCCAACAATGTATATCAAGCTTTAACATTCCCTCGCACATGCAGCCTGACAGCACGTGAAGAGATAAACACACGATAAATAATACCCATGATAGAGAGCACAATAATTTTTTTAAACACCATAGAATAAATGCGGGCAACAAGACTAGAACCCAGGACCTTTTGGTAACCAGTTTTGATACCATGTTAGATTACCACTTTACCTAAAAGATTAAGCTGTTAGGTTGTGGGTCAACAATGTATATCAAGCTTTAACACACCCATTTTGCCTTCCCCTTGGACTTGGATGCCTCCACATCACTTCTGTTCTCTTGTTGAAACACTAATTCATGTATTGTTTGTCTAAATAATTTCTTAGGTTTATAACATTTATATTGAATATTAGGGGTAAATTAAGGGGTTGAACCACGATGATTATTTTTTTTTTGGTGATGTTGATGCTCTTGTAATTTTAATTTTCACAAAATTAGCCATAGCACAAACAACAAATTCATAGTTCCTGAGGTTTATGGTCATTGAGGGTCCAAGCTTTCTTTTAGTGTGATTGTAACCTAAAATTATTCCTTTATGTTGTTGCAGTCCTTTGTTACGCACAGGATACTTATACGAGTTTCAGGTTTGAATTTCTTGCTGCTGGATGCTTGGATCTAACAATGCTTTTTGTCACCTTGTTTAGATTCATGGCTCAGCAATGAACATGGATTTTATGATGCTTCTATTGCATTGCAGAGGATGATTTGACTAAAAACAAACATCAAAATTGTTCAGTCTATTCCGTAGAATGGTTGCTGCCACCTTTGAGTCTCATGGATAAATTTATTGTTAGAGATGTAAGAAATTGCAGCTTCTTCTCATTATTTGAGAACAAATTTTCAGATGAATTTATTAATAGTTATTGCCTCTTGAGCACTATGTTATCATTTGTCACTGCAGGCTGGGATATTTGTTTCATGAAGTGATGCTGTGAAGACCTCAATGAAATGATCAGGTCAAAGTATCCATCCAAGGTTCCTTTTTTCATCTATATCGTCATATTTTAGATTTCTGCATGAAGATGTGTATTTAGGTTATGTTTGCAGAGGTTGATGGTTGGGAATTTTCCCCCAAACATGTCTTGAAGATGGTATATGTGATAATATACCCCTTTTAAGTCATGGTAAATTCAAATTAATTCCATAAATTGCATGGTTGTTTTTGTCTGCTTTTGTGTTGAATGAGTTTATGCTAAGCATATTGTGCATCAGTTAAGTGGGAATTAGTTTGTTTTCTTTAAGTTAATTAAATTTATTGGTCATAGTAGAGGCTTGAATAAAATGGAATAAGAGAGTCCATGTTAAAACATTATTAACATGGAGTTTTGGGTAGAAACATGGGAAGGAAAAGTATGGGTATGCTGAAACTAGGAGTGGACACCCGACAGAGGTATGCTGAAACTAGGAGTGGACACCTGACAGACAGTTGGCAGCATACTGCGTAGTCCACTTGGTGCAAGGTGCTGCTGTCGTGATATGTTTCCAGCACTAAGAATACCGGCAACAATGCACTGCACTTGTTACCATTTTCTATAAACCCTAGTTATAGAGAGAGGGAGAGAGGAAGGAGCAGAGAGAAAATTCTGTAGAATCAAACAAAATAAGGAAAAATGTAAAAAATATTCAGGGGAGCATCTAGAAGAATGGAGAAATTGATAACCAAGGTAGGTATACTTAATCTTCATTTATTCATCTAGGGATTTTGCATGAAATTGGAACTTCTCAAGGAAAAAGGTTAGGAACTTGCATGAAATTGAATCCTAATAGGGAAGGATCGTATGTTTGTTTATGTGTTAATTTATAGATATAGTAATACATGTGTTTTCCTGGGTTTCATGGCTGCGTTTTTTTTTTTTTCCTCTTCTTTTTTAGTTGGGAAGATCGCTTCCTATGACTATTGGTTTCAGGAGGAAAGAGGGTTATTTGTTGCTATGGCATAACCTGTGTAATTGCATCAATTGAATCCCTTTGATGTGTGGTAGCACTGTGTGTGTTGGAAAATATATTTGACAAAGATATTATTTTGAAATGGTGTTTGATTTCTATGGCACAACCCTTGTCTGTGCATCTATTGGAGTGTGATTATGTGAATAGCTTGATGTGTTTGTGTGTTGTTTGTGCTTGTGATATTGTAAAATTTAAGCTAGTATCGATTATGTCTCCTTTGGGTGAAAAGTCCTAAATGTCCAGATGATATTTCTACTTGCACAGTAGATTGCCAAGTTGAAATTTGGCATTCATTTGTTATTGTCACCTATGTGGTGGATGGCCAAGTTGGAAACTGGCACTTGTTTGGGATGGAAATTGACATTTGTTTGATGGGGTAATGCCATGTTGAGATAATATTGGAGCACATGTTTTTTGGATGTCTTATGATGGTGGTCTAGATAAGGAGGTTACTTAGAACAAGGAATATGTTCATGACAATAATGTATGCACATGTGATAACCATACCCTTTAAACCATAGTAGGTTTAAACTAATTTCAGAAATTTTTATGGTTGTTGCTTTGCTTTTGTCTTGAATGAGTTGTTATTAACCAAGTTCTGCATTAATTTAGTTATGTTAATTTATATTTGTCATTCAAATTTATTAGTGATCCATATAAAAAACATAATAACATAGCAGTTGGGGCAGAAACAGAAAAGAAAAAGAAAAAGAAAGAAGAGCATGCTGAAACCAAGAGGGGAAAACTGGTAAACAAGTAGCAGCACTGCAGGCCCCTTTTTGCCACTAGCTACTGCTGTCCTACCATGTTTCTGACCTAGAAGGGGACATTTGGCAGATAGCTAGATGCGAGTTGCTGTTATCCTGTCGCATTTCTAGACATGAATAGCAGCAACAACACAATGATACAATAAATTTTTGTTGTAAACCGGAGACTGGTAGGCGTTCTCATAGGATTCTGGGTATTCAAGAAGAATGGTGGAAACTTGTATAAAATTGAATCCTATTAAGGAAAGATTTCGAGCTTGTTATTTCTAATTACTAGATATGGTTGCACAAATGTTCTCTTGAGTTTTAATAGCTGCATATTTTGGGTTTAGTTGGGAAATTTACATGTGATGGATATTGATCTTGTCTGTATGATGGTTTTACTTGCTATGGCATAGCTTTTGTGTGTGTGTATTGAATGAATTGCCATTGTGCGAATTAGCTGGCACTATGTGTGTTGTTGTGGCTGTTGTATACTAAATTTTGAGCAAGTAGGGACCGTGCATCCTTTGGGTGAAAGTCCCTAAACCTTTAAAGGACATTTTCACGTTAAGCGGTGGTTGGCCAAAGTGGAAATTGGAACTTGTTTGAGATGGAAAAAATCTTGAGACAGCTCTACTATGTTGAAATGATGTTGACATGCGTACTACTTGAATGTCTTGTGATGATAATCCTAGATGAAGAATTTTCCCAAGGACTGCATTCATGCACAATATGTTTATCTTATACATATGAAGAAACCACCTTTTAAAATAGTGAAATCCTTGTATGAATGAAGGGGAATTAAGAATGTCTATTGAACTCGTAGTTGCTTACCCTACTTCTACAACAATTTCAGGTTTTGTTGAAGGAAAGGCCCCCTTGTTGACATGTACTACAGGTTGGTAAGAAGAAACAAAGCCTTATATTTTGCTAGTGGACATATTTAGTCTGGGAAGTGTGAAAAATGTTGTATATGAAATACAACTCAATGTAAAGAGCTTGTCAATGAAATTATTTTGGTTGCATTATAAAATATATGCATATATCTTGCGTTTTAATGAATACTCTTTCTTAACTAGTTACTTGCTTTCAAATGATTTTGCAAAACAAATTTTTCTCTTGGCCTAGACGCCTCATTAGAATTTGGATGGGATCACAGCTGGTCACGTGCCAAAAATAGGAATATGACAATGCAAGCATGTAAGAATCACATCTAAACATGATGAAACCCTAGTATGAACTAAGGTTGAGCTTGTGATTGCTCACCCTATACCTTGACAATTTCTGGTTCTATTTGGCCTAATGAAAGGTTGAACTTTTCAAAAGCTTAGCATTTTTTACATGTACTACAAATTGCTTAAAAGACATAAAGCACTCATTTTATTGGTGAGCATATTTGGTCCAAAAAGTAAGAAATCTAACTGATTTGACATATAGGATATAAAGTGAATGAAGTCTAGTGTAAGGAACCTAGTGAATGTAAATCCTGTTCTAATTGTAGTATGGAATACGTCTATAGATGTAGTGTTTCGAACAAATGCTCTTATCTTTTTCGACTTACTACTTGTAATCAAACCATGCCTTTTTGCAACATTGTTTCTTTCTTTGGCCTGCTATTAGATTTTTGGATGGACCCCCCCATGGCCCTCACACTAGAAATTGGTAGGACTATAAATGAGCCATGCCAAGCTTCAATATGCTCAAGCTTGGCATGGCAAAGCCAGAGCTCTGTTCAAACTTGGGCTCAGTTAGGTTCGAGCCTAGAAAGTTGGGCTTGATCTCGGCTTGAGATTAAAATTTTTGGCTCAAGCTTGAGTTCAAGCTCGACTTATTTGCAGGCTCGAGTTCAAGTGCGAATTGAAATTTAGACATAATAAAATTGAGAAAAATTCGTTAATCCAAACCAAATCTGACTTGCCTAAATCGATTCATAACCGATCTGCATATTAAATAAGTCAAATATGGTTTAATTTTTTTTTTTCCTATCTCTAAATGAGTAGGTTGACGGATTTAGGATTTTATTCGATGGATATCTGTTTATCCACTAACAATTTATGTTTAAACTTATTGATAATTCTATATGTTTATGCTTATTAGGCATCAATTCAATTAGCATAAGTTCTCTTGGTCAATGCTTAATCCCACACTCCCAATTATTGCACTATTGTATGCATCTCTTGGTTTGCCCCATTCCTACATTCAAAATCAAGCCTAATTATTCAATTTTCTCATGATTAGAACAAAAGCCTAATAATTCATGATCTGAAATTTTTTTTATAAAAAATTATAATTTTGTGATTGATTATTAAATGTTTAACAATTACCAACAACAAAACAACGACAAAACCAAGTCTTAGTCCCACTAAGTGTGTTCAGTTATATGAATCATTTTTCTCCAATTTATGTGATCATGAACCATTTCTTTTGATAGATTCAAGGATATTAAATCCTTACTTACTATCTCCTCTCAAGTTATTTTAGATCTATCCATACTCTTTCTACTGCCCCCCCATAGTAACTAAATCACTCTTCCTCATAGGTGTACTATAAGGCCTACGTTGCAAGTGTTCATACCATCTGAGTCGTCCCTCCCTTATCTTATCTTCTATAGGAGTTATACCTAACTTACCACGAATATGTTCATTTTTTAATTTATCTTTCAATGTTATACCACTCATTTATCTAAGCATTCTCATCTCGGCAACTTTTATATGACAGCTATAAGACCAGCTATGCTATATGGATCGGAATGTTGGGCGATGAAGAAACATAATATCCAAAAAGTAAAAGTTGAATATCTCTTTTATTTTTGTATATAGGTATTAAAGTGCTTTTCCTCCATTCATCTGGCATTTTCCTAGTTTTTACAATTGTATTAAATAAATTAGTTAAGCATATAATTCCGTTATCACCCAAGCATTTCCAAACATCAATTGGGATGTTATTTGGTCCCATAGCTTTCCCATTTTTTATCTTTTTGAGTGCAAACTTAACTTCGTTAACACTAACTTTGCGAATAAATCTTATATTTTTAGTTTTTTCCTCATTTGACAATTTTAAGTTTAAGCCTTATATTTGGTTTTCGTTAAACAACTTACTAAAGTAACTTCGCCATCTTTCTTTAATATTTTTGTCCTTAACCAAGACAATATCATCCTCACTTTGTATATATTTTACATTTCCTAAGTCATTGCTCTTCCTTTCTCTAGCTTTAACAAGTTTAAATATATATCTTTCCCCTTCTTTTGTACCTAATCTATCATACAAACTATTAAATGATCTATATTTAGTTTCACTAACGACCCTTTTTGCATCTTTTCTTACCTCCTTATATTTTTCAAAGTTATCTCTGTTTCTACATTTTTGCCACGTTTTATACCAAATTCTTTTTGTCTTTATGATTTTTTGTACATCTTTATCCCACCACCAACTTTCTTTGCTATTCGAGAATCTTCCCCTTGATTCACTTAAAATCTCTTTTGCTATCTTTTTAATAGAGCTAGCTAATCTATTCCAAAGAGTATTTGTATCTATCCCATCCTCTAAGGTCCAATCCTCATCTTTGATCATTTTATCTTTAAATTTTATTATATTATCTCCTTTTAGGTTCCACCATCTAGTTCTCTTACACTAGTTTATTTTATCGTTTTTCTTTCATTTTTTAATACATATATCTAACACTAAGACTCTATGTTGTGTGGTTAGGCTTTCACTTGGAATAACTTTACAATCCTTGCATGATAAACGATCTACCCTCCTAGTAAAAAAAAAATATATTTGACTTCTATTTTGTCCACTTTTAAAGGTTATTAAGTGTTCTTCTCTCTTCTTAAAGCAAGTATTCATTATACTAAAATCATATGATATAGCAAAGTCTAAGATCATCTCCCAGACTCATTTTTGTCTCCATATCCATATCCTCTATGTATCATCTCATAATTTTTATTATCTCTTCCAACGTGTCCTTTTAGATATCCTCCTATAAATATTTTCTCAGTCCCTGGTATGCCTTGTATAATACTATCCATATCTTCCCAAAATTGTCTCTTAAGATTTTCTGCTAAGCCAACTTGAGGAGCATAAGCACTAATGATATTTATTGTCTCTTGTCCTAATACCATCTTGATTTTTATAATTTTATCCCTTACTCTAGTTACATTCACAACGCTTTCTTTTAAGTTTTTGTCTATAATAATGCCTACTCCATTCTTATGTTTTTCTTTTCTAGTGTACCAAAGTTTAAATCCTAATTTATCGATTTCTTTAGTTTTCTCCTCCACCCACTTAGTTTCTTGAAGGCAAATTATATTAATTTTTCTTCTAATCATTGCATCCACAATTTCAATACTTTTACCCGTAAGTGTCCCTATATTTCAAGTTGCTAATCTAATCCTAGTTTCCTGAACTAATGTCTTTACCAGCCCACGTCCAGAATGATGCAGGAACCCTTGCATATTTGACACCGTACCCGGGCGCCGACACGGTGCGTTGCTTCGGGGTGACGACCTAGCCCACCCTCGCCCACTTTTCACTACACCCGGGTGGTTCAAGTGCAACACGTCGCTCGTAGGGGACGTCCCAACAAATATTTGGTAAGGATTCATATCATAGTGACCTGACAAATTTTACGTTGGCTGTCAGCTACCTAACGGAACCCTCCTCCTTAACCCAGGCTTGGGACCGACTGTGTATGAAAAAATTAGGACATTAAGTGCATCACAGGCGGAGTTAAATGTTTAACATTTACCAAATTATAATTTTGAAAATAACTTCAATTATTACGTTAAAAAATAAATTGTTTATGGGAATGATGGATTATTTGCCATCTACAACAGATTATTCAATTTGAACCACAATAAATTCGCAACTTAATTGAGTTGAATATTGATTGTAATATCCTTATCGATAACCTATCTAATTTGCCATGGATTATCCGACCTGATTCGCTTTTTCAGGTTTAACTGAAATTTTATATATGACCTAATAATAATAATAATTTCATCCACACTTTATTTTTGGGTCAAAATTTGTGTCTTTCTTCTTGGGCAATTAGACCAAACTGGACTTTGGGATTGGATCAACTTAACGAACCTATTAACGAGGTCATTACCAAGCACCTTAATGAATCTAATACACGAGCCCATTTGAGCCATTTATTAAGCCGTTCACGAGTCGAAATGAGCTGAGTTTGGCTGTACATACACTTGGATCATTTACAATTCGAGCTTAAAAATTGGGCTTGGAACTCACTCATTTAGATAATAAAGGAGCCCAAACGAGTCATTACTGTAGAGACCCAGAAAATTTAATTTATGAGAAAACAAGGAAAAAAGAAAAAGAAAAGAAAGGGAAAGAAAAGAAGAAAGGAAGAAAATTTGTAGGGCTAAGGGCGTTCGTTGACGAGGAGATTCCGAGAGTCTAGGAATTTCAGAGTATTTAAGGATCGTCAATGAACCCCCGTTTCTCTCGTCGACGAGTGTTCTTCATTGACTCGTTGACGAATCTTATGTACTTGTCGATGAGTACACGTGGACAACTATCTATATAAAGGCTTAGAATCATTTTTCATCGAGAAATTCCTTTCCTAGCCTTTTCTCTCTCTAGGTTACGGCTCAACCCCCTTCTCTCTTCAATTTTGGCTCAGTTTTTACCCGATTCGACGATTAGGAACCACCATGAGGATCTAGGGATGATTCTCTACCAATTAATCGGAGCAGATTGTTGATTTGGGGTTCCTAGGCACCACTCCAAAACCAGGGTAAGTATGATATTTTAGGGTTTAATTGGTTATTTGGAGTATGTGGGCCTAGGGAATGTGTTAAATGATAAATATTCTGGAGTTGAGTTGATTGAATTGGGGATAATGCGATTTTAGGGTATAGAGTTCCAAATGCCGCGAGCGTGGATATAGGGTTTTTAGCAGGATTTTCAGTAAGCAAGTAAGAGGAACAAATTATAACAGCTATTTTGGGAAATGAACTGATTGATTTAATGTATGTGAAAATGATATTATGATATTTTGCATGTGATTATTATGTTATGAATATCAGATAAAATTGTGTGGCATGAGGAATATGAAATAACAGATTTAAACTGGGAATGTAATTGAAATTGAGATATGTGTTTTGCACCGAGAAAATGAGACTATGATATATATATATATATATATATATATATATATATATATATATATATATTGAAATGTTTTATACAGAAATGAAGATATGGAAAACCCAGTTATATTTTATATGCATATTTGAAATGTTATGAGATTTTTATATGGAAATGATGAAAAGTGGAATACATAATTGTTTTATAAAGAAACGATGAAATGTGATATACAAATGTGTATTTTACTAGGAAATAATGAAATGTGGTATAAAGATATGCTTTTTTGAGAAATGGTAAAATGTGAGTTCCAAATATGTTTTTATTGAAATGATGATAAATGTGATATGCACACAGAGATGTTTTCTACAAAAATGTTGAATTGAGGTACATACATGTATGAGATGTAATGAATACAGATATGATGAGAATAATATTGATATGATGAGATATACATATGTAATGAAATGTGAATATGGAAATGTGAAAAAGAGAACCCTAATAGACCATAGTTGTACAGAGAGCATGATACCGTTGCTAGCATGGTGATAGTGCAACCACACGTCTGGTGCAGAGTGTGGCGAGACAGTCGATTGGGTCAGTGAGAAGGGTAGTGTTGCCCCCTGGAGTTCGGATCAAGAGTGGGCAAACCAATCAAACTACAGACACGTTCCCTATTTTGATCTAACCGGGTAGGCCAACCGCGGTTAGGTCTAGCCTTCAGGCTGCACAACCCGGTCATGGGGGTGATACATGACGATGAGATTGAAATATCCTCAGGATGGTTACTTATTACAGACACGATAATGAACAACCATGAGTTACAGACACATAGTGAATTGTATACTGGTGGAAACTCATGAGTTAGATTATAAAAATGAGAAATGAGTAGCCATGGGTTATAGACATGTTGTGCAATATACTGGTGGAAACCCATGGGCTAGAATGTGAAAATGAATGTAAGAAATGGAAGAGTATGAATATAAAGATGAGATAAGAAAATATATGAATATGATTTGAGAAATGAAAGTATGTGTATATGATTATGAGAAATGATAGCTTATAAATATGATTATGAGAAATGATATCAAAGCTTATAATATTATGTTTTATATCTATATGATTATGAGTACATATATGTATATTTTCACAGAAGATATAATCATTTAAATGAGTGTATTATGATATTACTAAACTCATACTGCCACACATTGTGAATAATTTATTCCGTCTCACTGACAGGTGTCTCACCCAGAAATTTAAACATTTAAGGTAATTAGGACCGTCAAGTAGAGAGAGATCTGAGATAAAGGGGAGCTGGTACCCTGGTAGTCAGGGTAAGTGTTTTGTGTTGGGGATGTGTTTGTGTAATCCCCTAGAGTATTTTGTTGAGTTTGGAGATGTGGATAAACATGTGTATATATGGATGGATAGTCCTCTGGTATTTTGTATTCAGGATGATATGTAAATATTAACTTCCGCTGTTAGGTATATTTGTATGTGATAGACGAATTACCCGATACCCCCACTTCGGGTCAGGTTGTCTTGATATATGGTATCTGTGATGCCCCAATTTTTCATACCATTTTTTATATATATAAACAATAATCAATAAGTCAATCATCTGTCATGTCACAAACTCTGATACCATATCAACATAACCCGACTCAAAATAGGGTACCAGGTAATCAGATTATCTTATACAAACAAACCTCACAGCGGAAGTCAATATTTACAAACCATCCAGAATACAAATAACTAGAGTTCTATACATCCATACACAACCCAAAAATCCATAACATTCTCTAGGGGATTACACAAACAGATCTCCAACACAAAACACTTACCCTGACTATCAGGGTACCAACTCCCCTCTATCTCGGAGCTCTATCTCCTGGTCTATCACAGTTCCCTGAAATATTTAAATATTTGGGTGAGACACCTTTCAGTTAGACGGAATAAATTATTTACAATGTGTGACACATGAGTTTAGTTATATCATAATACACTCATTTTAATGATTATATCTTTTGAGAAAATATACAGATATGTACGCATAATCATATAGATATAAAATATAATTTCATAAGTTTTGATACCATTTCTCATACTCATATATATGTAACCTATGTTTATCAGCGAAAGTTGCCGAGGATAGGGGAGATTACACGCCCATACATGTAACGCCCCTCTGCTCTGATGTCACTTGTAACCTTGCCCGATTAATTCGAGTGCGGCAACAACTGATACTTATTAGGACACTCACCTTCCTCAGTAAGCCCTCGGGCGAAGAGTTTTACTTCGCCCTAATTATTTATACCATTAAATATACACTCTGTCATTTCTCATTTTCATTTCATAATCTAGCTCATGAGTGTCCTCGGTAACTCATACATATTCTGTCTATAACTCATGGTTGCCCTGAGGATATTCACATTGTCATGATTCACCCTATGACCGGGTTGTGCGGCCCGAAGGTTGGACCTAACTGCGGTTGGCCTACCCGGTTAGATCAAAACAATGAAATTGCCTGTCTATAGTTCGATTGGCCTGCCTACACCTAGTTCGAACTCCAGGGGCATCTCTACCCTTCTCACTGGCCTAATCGACTGCCACGCCACACTCTCCACGAGACTGTGTGGTTGCACTAACACCTCACTAGCAGCGGTACCGTGCTCTCTATCCAACTCTAGTCCATCAGGGTTCTCATTTCCACATTTCAGCATTCGCATTTCAGTATTCACATTTCAACATGTTGGTACGTTTCATCACATCAGTAATAATATCATCATTTTTTGTATCATTTTCATCATTCCAGTACACATTTCATCTCATATCAGTATAAAACTCAATTCAATATTTCTGTATAAAACATTTCTGTACCAATATATCTTTCTATCACATATATCATTCTTTCAATGAAAACACATTTGTATCTCATATTTTTATCATAAGACTGTAAAAATATGTCTGTATAACATATTTCATCATTTCCCAGTAAAAATACATCTACGTTTCACATTTCATCAATTCTATATATAAACCTTGTATGATCATACTTATATATATATGCAAATATTACTGGGTTTCCATTTCTTCATATCTGTATAAAATATTTCGATATAATCATATCATAATCTCATTTCTAAGTACAATTCACATATTTCGATTTCAATCACATTCCCAGTATTAAACAATCATTTTCATATTTCCTCATGCCACACAATTTTCACCTGATATTCATAATATAATAACCATCATGAACATATCATATTTTTCATTTTCACATATTTATTCAACTAGTAATTTTTCAAAAATAACTATTATAATTTATTCCCTTTACTTGATTTACTGAGAGACCTGCTAAATCCCAAATCCTACGCTCGCGGCGTTCGAAACTCAAATCCCTGAAATTTACATTTTTCCCAAATTAATCAACTCAACCCCCAGAATATTTCTTATTTAGCATTTCCTAGGCCTTATATACTCCAAATTAACAATTAAATCCTAAAATATCTTACTTACCTTGGTTTTGGAGTGGTGCCCTAGAACCCCAAATCGCGATTCCGCTCCGATTAAGTTGAAGAGAATCCTCCATAGATCCTCATGGTGGTTGCTGATTGTTGATCTGGGCTAAAATGGAGTCGAAATCGAAGAGAGAAGGGAAGGGTTGCCATAGGGTTCCGAGAGAGAGAGATTTTTGTTTGTTTAAAACAAATGAAGCTCGCAGATGCCCTTTAAATACAGTATTGCAGATAAAACCGTCGACGATTTTCTACACCCCTCACAAAACCGTCAACGGTTTGAGTCTTTAACCCGCCCTTTTTATCGTTTTACCTGTAATCGACCCGCAGTAAATATAAAATCGTCGACGATTTTTCTGGTCTCCCACCAAACCGTTGACGATTTGGTCTTCACCAAATCAAATTTTCTCATTTTTCTTATTTTTTTATTATTTAAATATCCCGAGTCTCTACATTCTCCCATTATATAAATTTCGTCTTCAAAATTTACTATTCATCACCTTTTCATCCTTAAAGAAAACATCCCAATTTTATTAATTACCCTCACTTATGGCGGAGGCATACCATGGTTATAAGGGAGGATTCTGGGAGATTATAATTATTTAAAATTCTCCCAAAACTATTCATATCCTAGAACCAAAAACACTATCTACTTTATCCTACACTATACAAGTCAAAATACATACACTGTCTTTTACTTTTATTCTTACTAGTTCAGTTCGAAGCTCCATTGAACAGGTGTGGATATCCCTGGCGGATCTATTCCTCTAATTACCACGTAACTTCCTCAACTGCATGATTGCGCCATAACACTTTTACCAGTGAAATCTTCTTTGTGCGTAGTTCCTGTTCTTTCCGATCCAAAATATGCACTGGCGCTTCTTCATAAGACAAGGCATTACCAAACTCCAGTGCCTCATAACTGATCACATGGGAGGGATCTGAGGCATATTTCTTCAGCATGGAAACGTGAAATATGTCGTGGATTTTGGATAAGATCAGTGGTAAGGTTAACTTGTAGGCAATTGGACCCACTCTTTCAAGAATCTCGAATGGTCCAATATACCTAGGGCTCAGCTTACCCTTCCTCCCAAATCTGATAACTCCTTTCATTGGTGCCACTTTCAGGAATACATGATCTCCTACATCAAACTCCAACTCTTGCCGGCGAGTATCTACATAGCTCTTCTGCCGAATCTATGCTGGTTTGATCCCGTCTCTGATGAGCCTGACCTTATCATGAGTCTGCTGTACTAGCTCTGGCCCCAAAATCTATCTTTCCCCAATCTCATCCTAGTATAACGGGGATCGACACCTCCAACCATACAACGCTTCATATGGTGTCATCCCAATGCTGGTGTGGTAGCTGTTATTATAAGCAAACTCGACAAGTGGTATGAACTGTATCCAACTGCATATGTATCATCCTCTTCATTTGCCCATCTGTCTGAGGATGAAATGCTGTGTTGAACGACAATTGAGAACCCATGGCTCCTTGCAAACTCCTCCATAAATGATATGTGAACCGTGAGTCTTGGTCCGATACAATGGACACTGGCACGCCATGCAATCTAACTATCTCCTAAATATACAACTACGCCAATATGCTCATGGAGTAGTTATCTCTGATATGAAGGAAATGAGCAATTTTTATTAGTTGATCTACGACTACCAAATGGCGTCCTGTCCATGAAGTGCCGGCGATAATCTTGTGACAAAATCCATTGTTATATGCTCTCACTTTCACTCAGGATTGTGAAGTGGCAATAATGATCCCGTCGGTCTCTGATGCTTAGCTTTCACCTGCTAGCATGTTAAACACTGATTCACAAATTTAGCAATTTATTTCTTCATATTGCTCCACCAAAAAGATTCTTGAAGATCCCAATACATTTTAGTGCTACCAAGGTGTACAGTACACAGAGATCTGTAATAATCCTAAAAAAAATTAATAAAAAATTAATTAAAATTATTAATTGATTAATTTGTTAAACACTATTAAATTAATGTATTAAATAAACAAATAAAAAGAAATAGTACGAAAAAAAATTAAGAATAATTATTAATTAATTAATTAATTAGCTAATTAAATATTATTAAATTGAATTAATTAAGTTAAGTATAATCCCTAATATTAAAATAATATATATTCTCTTCCGTCTCCGTCTCTCTTTCTCTTAATTTCGTCGGCCTAACGAGCGCCGATCGAGAAACAAAAGGTGTCATTGGATTCTTAACTCCGCCACCGACATTTCTACTAGAGTGGATTTGTCGTGGGAGCGGCGTAGGTACCACTCCTGGGGTAAGGTATATTTTTCTTAATTTCTCAATTTCGCGTTAAATTTATTGTTAAATCAACGATCACACACCACCATGAGGTCCTAGTCGTGATCGTCGTCATTTTAACATAAATAAAGTTCCAATTAGGGTTTTCTAGGCCCCACTCCAAAGCGAGAGTGAGATTTGGGAAATTTAATAAATTGACAATATTTAAGTGTATATTTATTTATTTAAACTTTATGGGTTTAGAAAATATTAAAATAATATTTTATTCAGGATTAATTACATGGAACTATAATTTTTAATTTTAGGGTTCGGGTGAGTGCCGCAGGCATCTTTTTGGGGTCCCTGTTGGCGTAATTTAAGAAATCAGGTAAGGAAAAAAAAATATATTAAATCAAAATTTTTATGATTTTAATAGAAAATGAATTGTGTTATATATACGTGTATATGTTTCAGTATGAGTTTAAAATGTCAACTATTTAAATTATGTTTTTCCGAGTTTAGGGCTGTTTATTAGATACGTATATGCAAAAATGAACTGATGAAAGTAGAAAATATTTTCAAGATAATTATGTAAGAAATGAAAGGTATTTTCAGTATATAAACATTAAATGTTGGTTGACTTATTGTACAGACAGTGTTTGAATTTTATTGTTAAACTGTGTGACATGAGATTCTATGCAAATATATGTTAAATGTATGAAATGCAGGTTAAGTAAGTAATGCATTGTGAATAAAACATGATATGGACTATGTTGCTTGTGTGTGTTAATGCAACCATATAAACAGTTAAAAAATGTTGGGTAAAACAGCTGAAAGATGTTGGGTGAAACAACTGAAAAATGCTGGATAAAACAGTTGAAAAATGCTGGGTAAATGTGTAACAATTGAAAAATATTGGGTAAAACAGTTGAAAGATGTTGGATAAATGTATGATAGCTGAAAAATATTGGGTAAAACAGTTAAAAGATGTTAGGTATGAAATGAAATGAAATAAAAGGAAAATGAATGAAATGTGAAATGTGAACAATGTAAAATGGGAAAAAGTCACTTAAAGTGAAATGAAGTGAAAGGTTAAAGTTATGAACATGAACATAGGTGAATGGTTGAACAATGACAGAAAGAATAATGTATTATGGTATTAGCAGTATTTATGCTAGTAGAATATGTTACGTTTGGACGAGGCAAACTCTTCGTCCGAGGGCTTGCTGAGAAAGGCGAGTGCCCTGATTGTATCAAGTGTAGCAGTAGGCTGCATAATGTGCTAGGGCAGAGGAAAACTACTTGTATGGGCAGGTAGATTTCCCTATTCTTGGACGCCTTTGCCGGTAAACTTTTGTATGAACTGTGTGAGTATAAGATCAATTTATCATTTGAGGGCTTACTGAGTAAGAGGATTAAGTTAAGTCAGTAATTTTATGAAATATGAATCAATTTAATTGTTATATTTATGTAAATTTATTTATTTATTTATTCATTTGGGAATTTAAAGGTTATTTTGAAAACCAACCGTTCGAAATGGATTTTACAAACTTAGGATATATGGTATGATAATTTTGAATAAAATGAACGGTGGAAAGTTTGTTTGTTTATATATATATATTAAAATGTGAAAAATCGTGTGGCAGATGATTTAATTGGTATGGAATATTGTATATTTGGATTTGGGATTATGAATTATCAGGTATTTTATCACGTATAACGCGTCGAACCTGGGTATAAGGGTTCGGGGCGTTACATTATGGTATCAGAGTCATGTCTAGCAGGAAGTATGATTAATTTCACATCGTCTTGATATGGAAATATTAGAGTATTAAGTTAGGAATGATTTATACCAGAGTATATGATTGAGTTGTGATAAGGGTAGGAATGGGTAGATGAAGATATCGTTAGGAATTCTGAATTGTGTTTCGTAAGTTTGGGGGCAGAAATCCCTTGATGGTCTTCTGTGTTTTTCTAAAGAAGTAGCTAGCTTCAGAAAATCATGGTAAATCCATCGATGGTGATATTTACGAGCAGAGAAATAAGAACTTGAGATTTGAACTCGAAGGTTAGGTTGATTGATTTAGGGAGAAAAACCTTTGAAAAAGAATAATTTAGGTGATTTGATTAAATGATTTGTGATCAACTTGGGTGTTTGATATTTAAATTGGAGTATATGGAAATGTGTGAAATTTTTTAAATGAGGAAATGATTGATTAGTAAGGAAATTTTAAGAACGAAATTTTCTAAAGGAGGGAAAAATGTAATAACCCGAAAAAAAATTAATTGAAATTATTAATTAATTAATTGGTTAAACACTATTATATTAATGTATTAAATAAAAAAATAAAAAGAAATAGTATGAAAAAAATTAAGAGTAATTATTAATTAATTAATTAGTTAATTAAATATTATTAAATTGAATTAATTAAGTTAAGTAAAATGGTGATTATATATATATATATATATATAATATTAAAATAATATATATTAAATGTAATAAGATGGATTGGATTTCAATTTGAAATCCATTTCCATCTTTATCATCTTCAGTCTGCGTTCATCTCTTCTAGCCTCTCTCACTCTCTCATCTCTTCGTTACTCTCTTCCGTCTCCGTCTCTCTTTCTCTTAATTTCATCGGCCTAACGAGCGGCGATCGAGAAACAGAAGGTGTTGTTCGATTCCTAACTCCGTCACCGACATTTCTATTGGAGCGGATTTATCGTGGGAGCGGCGTAGGCACCACTCCTGAGGAAAGATATATTTTTCCTAATTTCTCAATTTATTGTTAAATCTGCTGTTAAATCGTCGATCAGGTACCACCATGGGGTCGTAGTCGTGATCGTCGTCATTTTGACATTAATAAAGTTCTAATTAGGGTTTTCTAGACCTTACTCCAAAGCGAGAGTGAGATTTGGGAAATTTGGTAATTTGACTATATTTAAGGGTATATTTATTTATTTAGAATTTATGAGTTTAGAAAATATTAAAATAATATTTTATTTAGGATTAATTACATGGAACTAGAATTTTTAATTTCAGGGTCCAGGTGAGCGCCGCATGCATCTTTTTAGGGTCCCTGTTGGCGTTTTTCAAGAAATCAGGTAAGGGAAAAAATATATATTAAATCAGAATTTTTATGAATTTAATAGAAAATAAATTGTGTTATATATACGTGTATATATTTCAGTATGAGCTTAAAATGTCAACCATTTAAATTATGTTTTTCCGAGTTTAGGGCTGTTTATTAGATACGTATATGCAAAAATGAACTGATGAAAGTGAAAAATATTTTCAAGATAATTATGTAAGAAATGACAGGTATTTTCAGTATATAAACATTAAATGTTGATTGACTTATTTTACAAGCAATGTTTGAATTTTATTGCTAAACTGTGTGGCATGAGATTCTGTGCAAATATATGTTAAATGTATGAGATGCAAGTTAAGTAAGTAATGCATTGTGAATAAAACATGATATGGACTTTGTTGCTTGTGTGTGTTAATACAACCATGTAAACAGCTGAAAAATGTTGGGTAAAACAACTGAAAGATGTTGGGTAAAACAACTGAAAGATACTGGGTAAAACAGTTGAAAGATGCTGGGTAAATGTGTTACAGCTGAAAAAATATTGGGTAAAACAGCTGAAAGATGCTGGATAAATGTATGACAATTGAAAAATGTTGGGTAAAATAGTTAAAAGATGCTGGGTATGAAATGAAATGAAATGAAAGGGAAATGAATGAAATGGAAATGAAATGTGAAATGTGAACAATGTAAAATGGGAAAGAGTCACTTAAAGTGAAATGAAGTGAAAGGTTAAAGTTATGAATATGAACATAGGTGAATGGTTGAACAATGATAGAAAGAATAATGTATTATGGTATTAGCAGTAAGAGGATTAAGTTAAGTTAGTAATTTTATGAAATGTGAATCAATTTAATTGTTATGTTTATGTAAATATATTTATTTATTTATTCATTTGGGAATTTAAAGGTTATTTTGAAAACCAACAGTTCGAAATTGATTTTACAAACTTTGGATATATGGTATGATAATTTTGAATAAAATGAACAGTGGAAAGTTTGTTTGTTTATATGTATATATTAAAATGTGGAAAATCGTGTAGCAGATGATTTAATTGGTATGGAATATTGTATATCTGGATTTGGGATTATGAATTATCAGGGAATTTATCACGTATAACGCGCTAGACCCGGGTTTAAGGGTTCGAGGCATTACAGATCGGTGCGCTTCTTTCAGAATAACTTCCTTAATCTCGACATCAGTAGGCACACATAACCGGGTACGGAACCTTAAAGCCTTGTCATCTAAGATACTGAATTTTGTCTCTTGGCCATTCTGTACTTTATCCATAATCTTCACTAGTTCCGCGTTTTTCATCTCAGCAACTTTAATTCTTTCATGTAGGGTCGGCTACAGTACCAGATTGGCAATAAATGCTTGATGATCACCCTCTACGAGTTCCACCCCAAGTCTTTCCAAATCCATCTGGACATGATGCTAAGTCACCACTATAGATACTGATGAACCCACTAATTTCCGGTTCAAAGCATCAGCCACCACATTAGCCTTTCCCAGGTGGTAACTGATGGTACAGTCACAATCTTTTATCAGCTCCAGCCATTTCCTCTGCCTCATATTTAATTATTTCTGCGTGAAGAAGTACTTCAGGATTTTATGAACAGTGAAAATCTCACACCTACCCATGTATAGATAGTGTCTCCAAATTTTCAGCGCATAGACCACCATTGTTAACTCCATATTATGGGTAGGGTAATTCTTATCATATTCTTTCAACTGTCGGAAGGTATATGCTACAACTCTCTCCTACTACATCAGAACACATTCGAGCCTTTTATGTGATGCATCACTGTAAATCATGAAACCCTCTTCTCCTGAAGGAATCATCAAAATCGGTGCAATGATGAGTTGCCGCTTCAGCTCCTGAAAACTCTATTCGCATTCATCAGACCATTCAAATTTCACACTTTTCCTGGTCAATCTAGTTAGTGGGCCTGACAGTTTAGAAAAACCCTCAACAAATCTATGGTAATACCCAGCCAATCCCAAGAAGCTCCTGATTTCCTGCACATTCTTAGGCCGCACCCAGTCTACTACCGCCTCGATCTTGCTTGGATCCACCGAAATACCACCCCTGAATACCACGTGTCCAAGGAAGGTAACTTGCTCCAGCCATAACTCGCATTTCTTAAATTTCGCGTACACTTTTCCTTCTTTCAGCACTTGAAACACTATCCTCAGATGTTCCTTGTGTTTCTCTGGACTCTTTGAATACACCAGTATGTCATCGATAAACACCACTACTAACTGGTCCAAATACTGGTGGAAGACCCTGTTAATCAAATCCATAAACACAGTAGGAGCATTCGTCACACCAAATGACATAACTAGAAACTCATAGGTTCTGAACGTTGTCTTCGAAACATCTTCTGCTCTGACCCTTACTTGATGGTACCCAGATCGAAAATCTATCTTCGAGAATGTCTGTGTTCCCTGTAACTGATCAAACAAATCATCGATACAGGGAAAGGAGTACTTATTCTTGATAGTTACTTCATTAATTTCTCTATAGTCAATGCACATTCTCATCGACCCATCCTTCTTCCTCACAAATAATACCGGCACTCCCCAGGGCGACACGCTGGGCTGAATTAACTCCTTATCTAACAGTTCCTATAATTGTTCCTTCAATTCTTTCAATTCCGCCGGTGCCATTCTATACGGTGCTTTAGAAATCTGCGTTGTCCCCGGAACTAGATCAATAGCAAAACTCTACCTCACGATCAAGAGGTAGTTCCGGCAAATCCACGGGGAATACATAAGAAAAATCCCTCACTACCGGGATATCCTCTAACCTCAACTCCCTTTCTGATATTGCCTTCACACAAGCCAAATATCCCTAACAACCCTCCAGCAACAATCTCCTCGCCTAAATGGCGGATAGTAACTGTGGTGGGGTGCGCACACATGACCCCACAAATTTATACTCCTGCTCTCCTAGAGGTCTGAACACTATCTCTCTCTGATAATAGTCGATACTAGCATAGTGGGCGGCTAGCCAGTCCATTCCCAAAATTACTTCGAATCCATGCATATCCCAAGTTAGGTGGTAAAGACCTCCCTTGAATACTGATTGGATAGTTCGTGAGTACCTTCTTACATAACCCTACAGCCCCAGTCGGCGTAGCCATTGACAAATTGACATCTAAAGGCTGAGTTTCTAACCCACAAAACTTGGTAAACTCTCAGGTTATGAAGGAGTGAGTCACTCTTGAATCAAATAAAACATTTACTTTATATGACATAATTGGAAAAATACCTGTCACGACATCTCGTGCCACCTCAGCATCTCCTGGTGTCAAAGCATAGACTCGCACCGGGTGGCCAGGCCGATAGAATAGAGAACAAACCATCTCTCTAACTCGACACTCTCCTGGATGTTTCCTATAACATCTCAGACATAGAGGGGCATCAGTATGCCCTGTACCACTCGATCTCCCATCCCCTGTCTCCGACCTCCTCTGTTATCCTGTCCCCTCCAAGGTCCTTGGCTGCGGCTCTGCACTGGGGCACTTCTCTGTAAGCTGGTCTCAATCACTGTAACTTTATTTACCAGCTTTGAGAAGGTCTGGACCTAAAAGCCCACAACCTGCTCATACAAACTCTGTCTCAAACCCTCCTTGAATTTCCTCGCCTTATTTTCCTCATCTGGCACCTTATACGGGGCAAACTGGGACAACTCGATGAATCTGGCAGCATACTGTTGTATCATCATATGCCCCTGTGTTAAGTGCAAAAAATCTGCTGCCTTCGCGCTTCTGCTGGTAGTCGGCCCACTAGAGCTAAATCAACCACATTCTACAGTATGTAGGTCCGATTGGATATTCCCATACTAGTCTAGACTCCAGGGGGAACCTACCCTTCCCAACACAATCGACCATCCCGTCTCCACACTCTATCTAAGACGTGTAGGTGCATTAGTGCTACCATACATATCTGCAACAGTATTGTGCCCTTTTTCTGGTCCACCAGAGTTCTCAAACCATACATTGTAATTTAACAGTCTAAAAAACATGCAGAATAAACCATAACACATTTTAATTCTCAATACATTTCCAATATTTCCAACATCTCATACATATATCATAGTTTAACACAGAAACTTCATTTTACTTATGCCACACAATTTAACAACATATTTCATACGTTTACTGTAAAATAAGCCAACCCACATTCATCATTCATATACTGAAAATATACATTTAATTTCTTACACAATTAACAAGAAAATATGTCGTTTTAACTTTCCATTTTTGCAAATAATATCTAGTAGCATAGCCCTAGGCTTATAAATTTATAATTCAAACGGTCAGCTTTTCAGAACTCACGTGAAAATCATATACATATATACATAAAATTTCCATTTTTCACTAATTATTTCCTCAAAAATCTTGGTTTAATATATTCCCCTTACCTGATTTCTTGAACTACGCCGGCAGGGACCTCAAAATGATGCTTGCGGCGCTCACCCAAACTCTGAATCAAAAACCCTAGTTTAATCAAATAAATCCTAAATAACCTATTATTTCAACATTTTCTCAACCCATAAACCTTGAATAAATGTTTTAAACCCCCAAACTAAGAATCCTAACCCTTACCTCAACTTTGGAGCGATGCCTAGAAAGCCCAGTTTAGAAATCTACCCCACTAGATATGTAGAGAATCTCCCCTAGAACATCGTAGCGGTTCCCATTTGTTGATGCGGGCTGGAATCTTAGAGAGAAGGCATAGAGAGACGTTTTTAAAGAGAGAAAAATGAAGAAAAAAAAGTTTCTTCGCGGAGAAGCAACCTTAAATCAATTTATACACGATGTTGCCATGTGGCTTCGTCAACAAGAAGACTGGGTTCATTGACGAACCACTTAAGGAAATTAGTCGACGAGAAGATGCATTCTTCGACGAAACCTAAAATCTAAAATTCACTCACTCGGGATCTCTTTGTCGACGAGGGACTGAATTTCGTCAACGATTTCTAAAAGAACACTCGTCAATGAAGACATGAGATTCACCGACGAGGTCTACTGTCTTTTCATTTAAAATTTTCCCTTTTCCCCTTATTATTTATTTATCTATTGTTGGAACTGGTGTATTCCCAAGAGGGGGGTGAATTGGGTATTTAAAATTTCTCCTCCTAGGTTTATCCAAGTCAATAGTATTATGCAACCTAGGGTCTGTCTATGAAATTTTAAACCCAATTATTCACAATAATAAATCACAAACAGTTAAGTGCTGAAATTTAAATTTTGGAAATTAAAAGCAGGCACAAAAATGTTATCGGGGTTCGGTCAATACTGCCTACGTCCCCGTCTCGAGTTCACAAGCAAGAGGATTTCCACTACGGCTCACTTAACGGTGGAGCGGCACCGTTTACAACACCTTACCAGGATGGTGCACCTAGCTTTCCTAACAGGGTCAAAGCCAATCTGGGACTTTTCACAAGGCAAGTCACCCTCTTTAGGCCCACGCTTGGAATACAACAGACAATTGCAATTTTGTGTACAAATAAAGTTGCTTCTAATATAAGCAGATTATGTATCAATACGCACAACCAATAATCAATGCACGTCAAATAATAGAACTATAAGCTCAATGCAGATATATGCAATATCACTCAATCCAATGTTAATGAGCAGTTTAATGCAATAGTGTATTATCAAACTATCTTTGAAACAATATATCGGTATGTATCAATTACAAGTGGGGTTTCAAAGATTTCTAATATAATGATCAAATATCTCAAAAATGATTTTTGGAAAATATTATGCACAAGAGATATTTGAGTATAAGATTGTAAAAAATATTTTGCTTCATAAATCACAATACAAGCTTAGGAGTCTTGCAATACAAATGCTAAGACTCACAAGCTACCAAGTTTTCCCCACACAATGGATTTATTGATTAAATCGGGGGGGGGGGGGACTTTGGGCTAAACTCTCAATCGAAAAGCAATCACACAATCACAACAATAAGAGTTTTAGCAATGGTGAGCTATGTAGGATGATGTAGGATACACTCACTCAAGATTATTTTTCAAAGGAATGATCAATGGAAGAGTATATGGGTTGTGTATGAAGAAAGGGCTCGCAAAAATTCAGAGAAAAAATTTCTTAATCAAACTCCCTAATCTTGGCTTAATCTTTGCAAATGAACCCATATATATAGACCAAAAAAAAAAAACGTTGGGGGACATAAATGGAATTTTAGAAAAGATTGAGTATGGTTAATAAAAAATAACCCCATTTTAATCTCACTAAAATTTGAGCAACCCGAGAGGTTCGGTCGATCATTTTTAAGGTTTGGTCGACCAGGGTGTTTTTGAATTGAGGAGTTGGTCGACCAGACTTGAGGCGATTTTTGAACCTCCGAGGTTTGGTTGACCAAGCTAAGGTCGGTTGACCAAATTTGGATGTTCGGTCAACTAGGCCATTTTTCAACTTCAAGTTTGGTCGACTAGGGCGTTGGGATTTCCCCACATGCTAGTTTGGTTGACCAGGGCGTTGATGTTCATTTTAAGGACGGTCGACCAAATGGTCAAACTTTTGACCCTAGGGATGTTCGGTCGACCGAAGGTCTTAGTATGTTTTGGTTCAATCGACCAAATGGTCAACTGTTGACTTGGGGAAGTTCGGTCGACTGAAGTTATTTTGTATGTTAGGGTTTGGTTGACCGAACACACTAACTTGTGCAATTAAGTCCAGATTTCTATTTAAAGTCACCCCTTTTCACATAGTTCTTATTTCTAAGTTATAGAGGACTTTTCATGTGATAATTTGGGACCTAAAGTCAGTCTATGGTCTTTGAGCTTTTTAATTAGTCCCAAAAATCCGGCATCAGTCGACCGATTCCTGAGTTCCATCTATGGTCTTGAGCTTATAGTCCCTACCATGCATTAATTATTACAGACCGATAGATAATTAATACGGACTCGATGAATTGAATATAAATTACAAAAATTAAAACACTTTGGGTCTTCATTTTTCCTTTGAGTCATCATGTGCCACCATATGATTTTGCTAATTGATCCTACACACAAAATCGGCAAACATTAAATTCCTTGTATTTGTCATTATCAAAAATGAGATAGGACCCAAACATCTATTCTATTTATTATCTTTCCTAATTATTTTGAAATTTTGCTAATTATTCATTTCCACATTCCTACAATTGTTAACTCACTATATCTCATACCATTCAATATATACCATAATTTGAAATTCTATATTAACTACAATAAAATAAAATCTTCATTATTTTAAACATAAACTCATACTTGCTCCCTTGGCTTTATCTGCCTCGTCTAGGATCATGGTATACACATGTGCCGGACCACCTCCACCTTGGGGTACTTGCTGATTTCCCTTAATTTGGTTTGGTGTAGGTGCAATAGGCAACAGTTCATGATAGTTCCTCCTAATGTGCCCTGGTTTACTGCACCTATAGGAGTTAGGACTCCCGATCCGACATTCACCCCTATGCCTCTTATTACATCTTTGACATAAAAAGTAAGACAGATTATCCTGATAACCAGAATAACCCTGATGTCCCGTCTCCTATCTCGGGTCCACAATATCCTTCTCTCTCTTCCACAATCCCTGACTACCCTCAGCTTGAAAACTGGAAGGTGCAGACCTCTTCCTCTGACCTGTCGGCTCTGTACCGCTCTGAATGCTTTTCTCCAACACCGAAGCCTTATCTACCAAGTCATAAAAGTTCTGGACCTAGAACCGTACTACAAGCTCATAAACCCTTCGTTTCATGCCTTTTTCAAACTTTCTGACTTTCCTCGCCTCGTTCAAGATCAGGAACGAAGCAAAATACGACAATTCAACGAACTTAGTCGTATATTCCCCCACAGTCATTGTAATGCCCCAAAAATAATTATTATAGGAGGATGTAGTGATTTAAAATAATAATAATAATAATAATAATAATAATAATAAATTAATTAAAAGAATTAATTAATTAATTAAAAAAATAATAAATTAAATTAATTATTTAATTAAAGTAATTAAATAAATGATATGGAAAAAAATTGAATTAAGTGATGTGCATGTATATATATATTCATACCAAATCTTCTTGAGGAAGAAATCTTTATTAGGAAATAAGTAGAACGTCACTCTCTCTCTCTCTCTCTCTCTCTCTCTCTCTCTCTTCCTCTCTGTGTGTACTCTCCTTGTCTCCTCTCCCACTCTCCTCATTTTCTCGGCCAATATTCGGTCGATCAGATAATTGAAGGTACCGTTGGATTTCTAACTTTGCCACCGACATTTCTACTGGAGCGGATTTGTCGTGGGAGTGGCGTAGGTACCACTCCTAGGGAAAATTGGTTTGAGAAGAGATACAGAGAGCAGGGTTTCAGAACTTTCAGGTTCGGCGATGAGGTTCATGGGTTTGTTGACGAACTCCCTTCTACGATTCGTCGACGAGTCCATGTGTCTCGTCGACGAAGCCACGTGGCCAGTTTTCTATATATATATATATATTTATGCAAAAATCACATTTTTAGCGAGGAAAACTTTCCCTCTCTCTCTTTCTCACTCTACCTATGGTTTCTCTACCTTCTCTCGACGATTCCAGCCTCGATTTTCCCTATTTTGACGATTAGAAGTTACCATGATAATCCTTGGGAGATTCTCTACAACTTAGCTGAAACATAATTTTGGTTTGAGAACTTTAGGCACCATCCCAAAATCAGGTTGGGTAAGTAAATAATTTTAGGGTGCTTATTTGGAATTTCAGAACCCATAAAATGTGTTAGATGTTAATATATTGGGGTTTGAGTTAAGTGAACTGGGATAAATGTGATTTCAAGGTTTGGAGTTTTGAACGCCATAGGCGTGATTCAGTGCTTTTAACAGGCTTCGCAGGAATCAGGTAAGGGAATAGATTAAGTCAGGTATTTCAGAAAATTATTTATGAACTACTATATTTTTGGGAATACTAATGATTAATATATTTTTGGGAATACTAATGTTGAAAAGAGAAAATAGATTTTATAGTATGTTATAGTATTATCCAGAGTAGAACTCACTCGTGTGGCATGACTATAAATTTAATATAATATCAGTATGTTAAAAAAGTAATTATTTTAAAGAATATGCATGATTTTTTCAATAATTTTTAGAAGATCATAGACAGTACATATGTTAATGATATTTTCAGTATATTAAGATATGATAGCCAGTGCATATGCTGAGAAATGATAGCTGGCACAAATGCTGAGATATGATAGCCGGCGTAGATGCCGTGAACGGTTTTATTATGATGATTTATTCAGAAATTATGAAATGAAGTTTCTATTTAGAAAATATGTAAAAGCCAGATTTTATTGCAGAAATATGAAAATGTCATTTACAAACAGGGATATATTATGTTAAATGTATTATCTAGTAATAGAACCCGGATGATTGCGTATATTAAGAGCACGGTATCATAGCTAGTTATTTAGATCGGTGTAGTAGGATACCTACTGAGTGTCGACCCCAGAGGTTGTCAGTGAGTAGGTTGGGCGGACTAGTTAAGGTATAGCTGACAGTGCAACCACACTGTTCAGGAAGTGTGGGTCGGTGGCTGATTAGCCCGGAAGTGTAGGTGGTGTAGTAGGATACCCACTGTGTTACTGACCCCTAGAGGTTGTCGGTATAGTAGGATGAGCAGACTAGGTTGGGTGAGCAATTGTGCGTAGTTATGTTATGTTTGACTTAACCTGGTAGGCCAGCCAGTGTTAAGTCTAGTCTACGGGTCGCACAACCTGTCACACCCCGAACCCGCAGGTGGGTCCCAGGTGTGAATTTGAGTAACCTAACTTGTCTCTGTATCAATTTAAATGTACATGATACAACACAAATAGAGGGTTCGAACCCGTGGGGTGAATGGATGCCCATATACATACATACAAACATCCATACTCATCCATAATACACAGCGGAATACAATCTTTTATACATAAACAATATCATACCAGAGTCTATACAAACTAGGATATACATTCTCATAATTACAACATATACTCCAGGTGTCCACAAAACTTTCCCGACAACCTGGATACCAAAGCTCGTACCTAGTAGGTACTAGCAGTAGCTACGACACCCTTGCTCCCAGACGCTAGGATGCTATTTACGGCTACTTGAGGGACCTAAAAAACATTGTACGTATATTCAGGATAAGACACCTCTCAGTAAGGAAGAAAGCAGGTTATATCAGTGTTATTTTACATACTTCATGAAACTATAAAAGATACGATACGGTTCGAAACATTTCCATACAGTTTCATACATATGCATACAGTTCCATACAGTTCCAGTATTTTCACAAAAACCATTCCAGTACATACGATATCCAAAACATACGATTAGTGTCGTCACACTAGTTCGCAACTACACAAGGTCACCTCGTCTCACAGCAATTACATTGCTACATACGCAACTACGCTGCGACGCTTGAGGCCCAATAGTGATTACATTGCTCCATACACAACTACACAAGGTCAGCTAGTCTCACAGCGATTACATTGCTACACACACAACTACGAAGCGACGACTCAGGCCCATAGTGATTACATTGCTACATACGCAACTACACAAGGTCACCTAGTCTCACAACGATTACATTGCCGCATGCACAACTACGCTACGACGACCTAGGCCCAATAGTGATTACATTGCTACATACGGTGTAGAACACACCCTTCGGTGACCAGCCAGAACATACTGGTGATATTTCACACCCCGGATATAGAGCCGGCTACTCTCGCCCACGGTAGTTAACCGATACATGACTATTTTACAAATCCCTGGAATCATTTTGGAACTCACGTTCCTATACATTTCAGCGTATGGTAATTAGCCGCCACATAGCTGTTTTACAAATACCTAGAACAAATACATACACCCATACATACCACACTTATTTGGTTTAGGGCAAATCATATCGTTTACAAATTCAAGTATACAGTTTATGCAAATATGGATTACGGTCACCTCAATAATTCAGTTTTAATGAAACCAACAGTTTTCCAAAAAAAGTAGAGATGAAACCCGAAAATCCCCAATTTTCCCAAAAACTGTAACCCAAAAATCCCGTATTTTTACTCGATATATTTTCCTAAATAAGTAGCCAAAACATACATACGATTGTAGCCTACAAGCTTACCGATCATGATTTCGAAAATAAACTGATATAAACTGAATCCCCTTACCTTAACCCGAATTCCAACTACGAACTCTACAGTCCTCAAAACTATGAACGGAGACTCTAAAACCTACAAACCACAGTACAGTACATGCTTACAATCCGTACTACTGCACATATACTGAATCAAAAATGAAAACCGAGTCTTACCTTGATTTTAGCCCGAAACCCGAAATCGCTTGAAATGAGATTTCGATCCGCTAGAAACGTAGAGAATCCTTCACTAATCCTCATAGTAACTTTGGAATTATGAACTGGGCAACGATCAGCAAAGAAAACTAGAGAGAGAGAGAGAGTTTTGGGAAAACTTAGCCCCAAAGCAACCCAAAAATATCTTTTATAGGCCTTTGACCCGAGTAGATTCGTCGACGAATTGGGGTCCTCATCGACGAATTCTCCACTAGCCTCGTCGATGAATCGGCAGCCTCGTCGACGAATCGGCAACCTCGTCAACGAGCCAGATATTTCAAATTTTCCTGGACCTCTCGGCATTCATTCGTCGACGAGCTTCTGAATTTCGTCAACGAGAAGCCTTCAACCTTCGTTGACGAATTAAGGCCTCGTCGACGAAATCTGTGAAATTCCATGTTTACCCCTATTTTACATAATTAACCCTTATATCATGGTTCGGGTTCTTCCAACCTCCCCTCCTTACAAAAAACTTTCGTCCTCGAAATTTGCAATCTCTCATTACAAACACATTCATACTACTACATGCATACATACTCTGAGAATACGGCGGCCATTTATACGTAGCCCTGTTACGATACATACATACATACTCTAGAGAATACGATAGCCAGTTATACGTAGCTCCATCGCGAGTTATTATCGTTGGTTCGTAGAGGGTTTCTCTAAATTGTCTAGACCTCTAACACGATTGACGAAGAAGGGGGTGAAACCGCCCGCAGTCGACCACAGCTTCAATCTTACTGGGATCAATGGAGATACCGCCCCAAGACACCACATGGCCTAAGAACGCGACCTAATTCAACCAGAACTCACATTTCTTCAACTTAGCATACAACTTCTTCTCCCGCAGAGTCTGTAACACTAACCTCAAATGTTACACATGCTCTTCCGTACTCCTCGAGTATACCAGAATGTCATCAATGAATACCACTACGAATCGATCTAGGTACTCATGGAACACCCTGTTCATCAGATCCATGAACACTGTCGGTGCATTGGTCAACCCAAACGACATAACCAAGAATTCATAGTGGCCATATCTGGTTCGAAAAACAGTCTTAGCTATATCCTTAGATCTAACCCTTACCTGATGATACCCTGACCATAGGTCGATCTTTGAAAAGACATGTCCCTCCAACTGGTCAAAGAGATCATCTATACGAGGCAAAGGGTAACGGTTCTTCACCGTCACTTTGTTAATCTCACGGTAATCAATGCACATCCGCATCGACCCGACCTTCTTCTTTACAAATAATACTGGAGCTCCCCAAGGCGAAACACTAGGTCGAATGAATCCCCTGTCCAGTAATTCCTGCAACTGCTCCTTCAACTCTTGAAGTTCTGCTGGAGTCATCCGGTACGGAGCTTTAGAGATCGGTGCCTTACCAGGCAGCAACTCTATCGCAAACTCCACCTCCCGATCTAGTGGTAAATCGGGTAATTTTTTAGAAAACACATCCGAAAACTCATTGACCACCCAAATATCCTCGAGTCTCAACTCATTTCTCCTTCACGCAGGCTAGGTAATCCTTAACAACCATCCAAGAGGAACCTCCTCGCCTGTAATGCTAATAGAATCTGTGGCACCGAACGCACACACGATCCTACAAACTCATACTCCTGCTTCCCAGGAGGTCTGAACACCACTACCTTCTTCCGAAAGTCAATCACCGCATAACTGGAGAACAACCAATCCATTCCCAGTATGACGTCGAAACCCGACATGTCGTATACTACAAGATTCACCTGTAGCAGTCTCTCCTGAATCACCATTGGGCAGTTTCCTAATATCTTACTACAAATCGTTACACTCCCAGTCGTTGTAATCACAGACAACATTTCATTCATTACACAGGTTTTCGCCTCACACAACTTCACAAAACTAGTAGATATGAATGAATGGGTTGCCCTCGAATCAAATAAAACAACAGCTCTATTTGAAAGCAATAACATGGTACATGTCATCACGTTCCCAGCGTGTTCTGCATCTGCTGGAATAAGTGAATATACTCTCGCCGGATCCATGGTTGCCTGGTAGTTCCCTCGAAGCATCTGATTACTCCCACGGTTCTGGCTCTGTGCAGGCATAATCCTCCTCTGTTCTTGACAGCTCTTCGCCATGTGACCTGACTTGCCACAATTATAGCAAACACTCCAAAATGGCTTACACTCGCCATCGTGCCATTTACGACACTTGGCGCACGGTGCGGAGGATGGATCCCCCTGAGAACTCGGCCACTTGGTGTTCCGCCGATAACCAGAGCTGTAATTCTTCTTCGTCTTCCACTAACTCTGTCGAGGACCACTCTGAGGGCCAGAAGATACTGGCCTCTTCCCCTGAACCTGCACTACCTCATCTCCCTGAAGGTCAGTCTCAACTATGGTGGTTTTATCCACTAGGACAGAGAACTCATGGATCTGTAGCATCCCCACAAGACGGCGGATGTCTTTCCTCAGACCCCTCTCAAACCTCTGAGACTTCTCATGCTCATTTCGGAACCAAGTATGGCGCAAATCGAGAAAACTTGATAAATCTGGCAGCCTACTTTTGCATCGTCAAAGTCCCCTGTATTAGGCCCGAAAACTCGTCGGCCTTTGCATCCCGAGTGGAGGCCGGAAAGTATCTCTAAAAAAATACCTCTTTGAAATGGCCCCACGTCATACCAGATGGATCCGCTCTCTGCTTCTCAAGCAGACTCACCGTCGTCCACCATCGCCCTGCCTCCTCAGTCAACTGGAAGGTAGCGTACAAAACCTTCCGCTTCTCAGTGCAGTGGAGAACTTCCAAAATCCTCTTGGTCTTCTCAACCCAGTCCTCCGCCACTATCGGATCTGGTCCTCCCGTAAATGTCGGAGGGTGCATGCATGTGAACCTCTTGAAGGTACACCCCGCATCAGTAGGAGAGCTCTCGCGTCTCCTAATACTCCGCCCAATCTCTCGGATCACCTGTTTCGCTAAACCACGAGACACAGAAGGAGACTCATCACTCGCCGTCTCCTCGGAGCCACTCTCCAAGTTATTATCCTTGGGCTTCATTCTAAAAACAGAATAGGAATCGGTTAGAATCCCTATATCGTACACAGTTAACACAATCATAGACCTAATCATGTCAACTACTACTCTCACTGGTCTAAGCCTGTCCTGTCACAACGACACGAATCCATCAATGGTCCGCCCTGCCTTTACTGGAATCGTCATTCCAGGAAAAACACGGAATACTGCCGACAAATCCCAATCTGGTAACAGAACGACCCTCGACCAACACTACCCATTTCCTACATCCTATACTCTGGTATGTACACATCAATACTCCTAACTAAGTCTACAAGACCTAAAAACCTGGTTAGCTCTAATACCAAGCTGTCATGGCCCGAACCCGTAGGTGGGTCCTAGGTGTGAATTTGAGTAACCTAACCTGTCTCTATATCAATTTAAACATACATGATACAATACAAATAGAGGGTCCGACCCCGTGGGGTGAACGGATGCCCACATACATACATACAAACATCCATACTCATCCATAATACACAGCGGAATATAGTTTTTTATACATAAACAGTATCATACTATAATCTATACAAACTAGGATATACATTCCCATAATTACAACACATACTCCAGGTGTCCACAAAACTATCCCAACAACCTGGATACCAAAACTCGTACCTAGTAGGTACTAGTAGTAGCTACGACACCCTTGCTCCCAGATACTAGGATGCTACTTACGGCTACTTGAGGGACCTGAAAAACATTGTACGTACATTCGGGATGAGACACCTCTCAGTAAGGAAGAAAGCAGGTTATATCAGTGTGTGACATACCAGTGTTATTTTACATACTTCATAACACTAACCGTACAGTTCGAAACATTTCCATACAGTTTCATACATATACATACAGTTCCATACAGTTCCAGTATTTTCACAAAAAACCATTCTAGTACATACGATACCCACAACATACTGTCAGTGTCGTCACACTAGTTCGCAACTACACAAGGTCACCTCGTCTCACAGCGATTACATTGCTACATACGCAACTATGCTGCGATGCCCGAGGCCCAATAGTGATTACATTGCTCCATATGAAACTACACAAGGTCACCTAGTCTCACAGTGATTACATTGCTACACACGCAACTATAAAGCGACGACTCAGGCCCACAGTGATCACATTGCTACATACGCAACTACACAAGGTCACCTAGTCTCACAACGATTACATTGCCTCATGCACAACTACGCTGCAACGACCTAGGCCCAATAGTGATTACATTGCTACATACGGTGTAGAACACACCCTTTGGTGACCAGCTGGAACATACTGGTGATATTTCACACCCCGGATATAGAGCCGGCCAGTCTCGCCCACGGTAGTTAACCAATACATGAATGTTTTACAAATCCCTGGAATCATTTTGGAACTCACGTTCTTATACATTTCAGCGTACGGTAATTAGCCGCCACATAACTGTTTTACAAATACCTGGAACAAATACATACACCCATACATACCACACTTATTTGGTTTAAAGAAAATCATGTCGTTTACAAATTCAAGTATACAGTTTATGCAAATATGGATTATGGTCACCTCAATAATACAGTTTTAACGAAATAAACAATTTTCCAAACAAAGTAGAGATGATACCCGAAATCCTTAATTTTTCCAAAAATTGTAACCCAAAAATCCCATATTTTTACCCGATAGATTTCTCCAAATAAGTATCCAAAACATACATACGATCGTAGCCTACAAGCTTACCGATCCTAATTTCAAAAATAAACTGATATAAACTGAATCCGCTTACCTTAACCCAAATTCCAACTACAAACTCTACGGTCCTCAAAACTACGAACTGAGACTCCAAAACCTACAAACCACAGTACAATACATGCTTTAAATCCGTACTACTACACATATACTAAATCAGAAATGAAAACCGAGCCTTACCTCGATTTTAGCTTAAAACCCGAAATCGCTCGAAATGAGATTCCAATCCGCTAGAAACGTAGAGAATCCTTCCCTGATCCTCATAGTAACTTTGGATTTACGAACCGGGCAACGATCGGCAAAGAAAACTAGAGAGAGTGTGTGTAGGGAGAGTTCTAGAGAGAGAGAGAGAGTTTGGGGAAAACTTAGCCCCAAAGCAACCCAAAAATATCTTTTATAGGCCTTTGACCCGAGTAGATTCGTCAACGAACTGGGGTCCTCATCGACAAATTCTCCACTAGCCTCGTCGACGAATCGGCAGCCTCGTCGAGGAGCCAGATATTTCAAATTTTCCTAGGCCTCTCAGCATTCACTCGTTGACGAGCTTCTGAATTTCGTTGACGAGAAGCCTTCAACCTTCGTCGACGAATTATGGCCTCATCGACGAAATCTGTGAAATTCCATTTTTTCCCCTCTTTTACATAATTAACCCTTATATCATGGTTCAGGTTCTTACACAACCCGGATCATGAGGAATAGAGTCATGATACACAGATTTACATCCAGGGTATAATTTCAGTAAAATACAGATTTAACAGATGATTTTTAAGATATGAAAATTCATTATGATTTAATATGTTTGAAAGTAGAGATTTTCATATGATATCCGTTACAGCTTAAGATATGTATATATTACAGTTACATTATTTGCAGTATATGTTTATAGTATGATAGTACTCATGTTGCCGCGCATTGATATTAGTATATTTCCCTTACTAAGAGGTGTCTCACCCCAGCATTACAAATATTTCAGGAAATCCCAACAGACGAGTAGAGTAAGCTCCGTGATAGAGGAATTCGTAGGTACTACCTAGTTGTAGGGTAAGTAGTCGGGTCAAACTCATGATGGATTTTTGGGGTATATATATGTGTATATGTAGAAACAGTGAAACTCTGGTGTTGTATATATGTAAAGTGTATTTTGGTTCCACTACTTAGGTAATATGTATGTATGTATAAACAAGTAAATCCCCGGAACTTATGGGTCCGGATTGACTTTGACTGTAAATTATGGTATTAGAGTATTATTAGATTAATAATATATATATATATATATTTAAAATGGTTCTAAAGTCAGGGTGTTACACCTTTCCTGGTCAATCTCATTAAAGGACTCGACAATTTAGAGAAGCCCTCAACAAATCTACGGTACTACCTAACCAAACCCAAGAAGCTTCTAATTTCGTGCACATTCTTCGGTCGTACCCAGTCCACCACCGCCTTGATCTTGCTCGGATCCATCGAAATACCACTCCTGGATACCACATGTCCAAGGAAGGTAACTTGTTTCAGCCAGAACTCGTACTTCTTGAATTTTGCATACAATTTTCTCTCTCAGCACCTAAAGCACTATCCTAAAATGTTCCTCATGTTCCTTTGGGCTCTTTGAATACACCAACATATCGTCAATGAATACCACCACAAATTGGTCCAAATATTGGTGGAAGACCCTGTTCGTCAGATCCATAAACACTACAGGAGCATTTGTCAACCTAAACGGCATAACCAGAAATTCAAAATGGTCATACCAAGTCCTAAATGCTGTCTTCAGAATGTCTTCTGCCTTGACCTTCACCTAATGGTACCCAGACCGTAGATCTATCTTCGAGAAAGTTTGGGTCCCCTATAGTTGGTCAAACAAATCATCAATACGAGGAAGTGGGTACTTATTCTTGATAGTCACTTTATTAATTTTTCTGTAGTCGATGCATATTCTCATCGACCCATCTTTCTTCTTCACAAACAATATCGGCGCTCCCTAGGGAGACACGCTGAGCCGAATAAACCCCTTGTCTAACAGTTACTGCAACTGTTCTTTCAATTCTTTCAATTTCGCTGGTGCCATTCTATATGGCGCTTTTGAAATCGACGTTATCCACGGAATTAGATCAATTGTAAACTCTACCTCACGATTAGGAGGTAGTCCCGACAAATCCTTAGGAAATACATGAGGAAAATCCCTCACTATCGGGATATCCTCTAACCTCAACTCCCCTTCTAACACCGCCTTCACACAGGCCAAATATCCCTGACAGCCTTCTAGCAATAATCTCCTCGCCTGAATGGCAGATAGTAACTGTGGTGGGATGCACACACACAATCCCACAAATCTGAACTCCTGTCCCCCTAGAGGTCTGAACACTACCTCTCTCTAATGGCAGTCAATACTTGCATAGTGGGCAGCTAGCCAGTCCATCCCCAAAATCACTTCGAACCCATACATATCTAAGACCACGAAGTTAGCTGATAAAGACCTCCCCTGAATATAAAATGGACAGTTCCTAAGTACCTTCTTACATAACATTATAGCCCTAGACGACATAGAAATGGATAAACTAATATCTAGCGACTGGGTTTCTATCCCACAAAATTTAACAAACTCCTGGGAAATAAAGGAGTGAGTCACCCCTAAATCAAACAAAGCAGTAGTTCTATATGACAGAATTGAAACAGCACCTGTCATGACATCTCATACCACCTTAGCATCTCCTAATGTTAGCGTATAGACTTGTGTTGGGGCGGTATTCCTCTACTAACTGCCTTGGGGTGCCTAGTGACCTCCTCGATATGGTCTAGGAGCAAGCGTATTCACTGGCAGTGCTCAGCAATCTCTCGCCATGTGACCCGGTTGATGGCATCGGTAACATACCATCGCTCTGACCCGGTATTCTCCCGGGTGTCTCCTGTAGCATATGGAATAGAGAGGGGGCATCAGTTTGCCCTGTACCACTTGGTCTCCCATCCACTGTCCCCGACCTCCTCTGCTATCTTGCCTCCTCCAAGGCTCTCGGCTAGACCCTACTTGAAAATTTGAAGGCGCGGGCCTCTTCCTCTGACTCTGTGCCGCGACGCCTCTCTGTAGGCCACTCTCAATCATGGTGGCTCTATCAACTATCTCTGAAAAAGTTTGGTCCCGAAAGCCTACAACTTGCTCATATAATCTTTGAATCAGGCCCTCCTCAAACTTTCTCACCTTCTTTTCCTTATTTGGCACTAAGTAAGGAGCAAAGCGAGACAACTTAATAAATCTAGCGGCATACTGATGTACCGTCATATACCCCTGCGTTAAGTGCAAAAACTTTACTGCCTTTGTGCTACTAAAAGTAACATGGAAGTACCGCTCGAAGAACAACTCCCTGAAGCGGCTCCAGGTCACCGCTATAGGCTCAGGTCTTTGCTTCTTTAGTAATCTCGCTGATCTTCACCAGCGTTTTGCCTCTTCAATCAACTTGAATGCAGCAAAGGACACTTTCTACTCCTCAGTACAAGGGAGCATTGCCAACATGTCCTCAATATCCTGGACCCAATTCTCTGTCACTAATGGGTTAGCCCCTCCAGAAAACGATGGGGGCTTCATACGCATGAACTGCTCAATTGTGTAGCTCCGATCCCCTAAACCCCTGGCCATCTCTTCCACCCATACTAGAAAGCCTTGCATCATCACCTCCAACATGTGCACTACTACTTCCAGGTTCCGTCCTGAAAATGATACAAAATAGTCTTAGAATTCTATCTTCATGATACCACTAATATGCTTAACAAACTAGGATCCATAAAATATTCTGCTTTAACCATTTAACATCCTCAATCCCAATTTAAGATTCAGTCCTACCACTTAGAAACAAGAACCGACGATAGTTTACTATGATTTTCCTGAATTCGTCACCCCAGGAAAATCACAGAAACAACCACGGAACTCCTGCCTCCAGGTTGCAAGATAGAACCCTACATTGCAATCTTATCCTCCACAATAACTGACTCATATCCCAGTCTACCCATCATCTACCCTCATCAAAATCCATTCCTATACTCTGGTATTGTATTCTGCTGTTTACTAGAGTCTGCAGAACCTAGCAACCTAAGCTCTGATACCAAACTGTCACAACCCGATTTTCCACCATATTTGTTTTCTTTAAATAAATAATAATAATTATCATCATTTGTTATATCAAAACTCTGACATCGTGTATCATCAAGACCCGACCCAAAGTGGGATACCGAGTGACCAGTCCATCATATAAGAACATACCTAACTGCGGAAGTCCATATTTACATACCATCCCAAATACAAATAATCAGAGTTTTATACATCCATACACGTCCCAAAAATCCATAACATACTTCAGGGGATTACACAAACACATCCCCAGCACAAAACGCTTACCCTGTCTATCAGGGTACCAGTTCCCCTCTATCTCGGGGCTATATCTCTTGGTCTGTTATGGTTCCCTGAAATATTAAAATATTTGGGTGAGACACCTATCAATAAGAGAGAATAAATTATTCATAGTGTGTGGCAGTATGAATTCAATTACATCATATCACATTCCATTTTAATAAATATAACAACTGAGAGAATATATATATATATATATATATATATATATGTACTCATAATCATATATGTGTGTAAAACATATTTTTCGAAAGCTCTCAAAATCTTTTCTTTCTCATTTTCGTTTTCACATTCTAGCCCATGGGTATCCTCCAGTATATTTCACAACGTGTTTGTAACCCATGACTGTCCATTATCGTGCCTGTAATGAATAATCACAATCTAGCTCATGGGTTTCCGCCAGTATAGAATCCACTACGTGTCTGTAACTCATGATTACCTTGAGGATATTTCCATCTCATCGTCATGCTTCCTCCTTATGACTGGGTTGTGCCGCCCTAAAGGTTGGACCTAACCGCGATTAGCCTACCCGGTTAAATCAAGGGGAAACGTGTCTGTAGTATGAATGGCCTATTCAATCCTAGTCCAGACCCCAGGAGGGCATCACAACCCTTCACAGGCCCATTCGACTGTCTCGCCACACTCTCCACGAGACCGTGTGGTTGCATTATCACCTCACTAGCAACGATACCGTGCTCTCTATCGACAACAGTCCATTAAGGTACTCATTTCCACATTTCCATATTCACATTTCAATATTCTCAATTCTATATTCACATTTCAGTATTCACAATTCAGTATTCACGTTCATCTCATCACATCAGTATTATTCTCATCATTTTCTATACACATTTCATTCTCATAATAGTGTATATCTCATCTCCCTTATTTCAACATTTCCCAATAAAACATATCAATATACCACATTTCATCATTTTTTAGTAAATTGCACATCTATATATATATTACATTTCTTCGTTTTTCTATAAAACCATTCTGTATGTCACTTTTCTTCATTTCCATATAAAAATCTCATACCATCACAATTATGTATATAAAACATAATTAGATTTACCATAACTTCAAATATGTATAAAACATTTCAGTATATATCATAATCTCATTTCTCTCAATGCAAATCATATATCCCAATTTCAACTACATTCCCAGTATAAACTTATATTTCTCATGCCACACAATTTTCATCTAATATTTGTAACATAATAACCACTGGCAAAATATCATATTTCATTTTCACATACTTGAAATCAACAATTCATTTTCCAAAATAGCTGTTATAATTTATTCCTCTTACTTGACTTACTGAGAGGCTTGCTAAAACCCAAATCCTACGCCCACGGAGTTCGAAACTCAAAACCCTGAAATTCACATTTTTCCCCAAATCAATCAACTCATCTCCCAGAATATCTTCATTTAGTATTTCCTAAGCTTCACATACCCCAATTTAACAATTAAACCCTAAAATACTATACTTACCCTGATTTTGGGATGGTGCCCAAGAACCCCAAATCAATGATCACCTCCAATTAAGTTGTAGAGGATCTCTCCACGAACCTCGTGGTAGCTTCTGATCATCAAAATGGGTTCAGACGAAGCGAAAATCAAAGAGAGAGAGAGAGAGAGAGAGAGAGAGAGAGAGAGAGAGAGAGAGAGTTAGGGTCGTAGGGTAGAGAGAGAAAACGAGAGGAGAGAAAAATTACACTGAAAGAAATGACCCGCGATCTTTTTATAGGCATGGGCTAGTCGACGAGTATAAGTGATTCGTCGACGAGCCAATGAAGAACGCTCGTTGACGAGAGAACTGGTTTGTCGACGAGTCCCTGTCGCTTGCCCCTTCTAAATTTCCTTCCTTCTTCTTCTTTTCTTTCCCTTCCTCTTTTCCTTTATTATTTTCATAAATTAAATTTTTCGGGTCTCTACATTAGGCCTCATTTAGCCTAACCCATGGCCCCGACTTTTTCTTCTTGTTCTATCTTTTAATTGCGTTGATAAGCTTGTGTTCTCCTACATCCTCAAATAGTTTTTGTTCAAAGATAATTGTATAATCATATCTTGCAAATAATTAAGATAGGAATTCATACAAAAACAGATTAATGGTTGGGTGAGGCTCTACTTTGAGCACTACTTTTGTTAAAACCTAGATTAGACCTCGCTCTCTCTTGGGAGTTTTTTTTTTTTTCCTAGGCTCTCTTTCAGGAGTTTAGAAACCTTTTCTTAGGATTTTTTGTTTGAAGAGCAACTAGGATTAAAATTAGTACAAAAATCAAGGTAAGACGGTAAGGAAAATAGAAAGAGAAAGAGGTAGGTAGAGAGAAAAAAAGTTATCAAATGTGACAACTCCTGCATGCTTACAAAAAAAATGAAAAATAACAACATCAATTGAGAAGGAGAGGTTATCTCAATTAATTTCAATAGTTATCTTAAAGTGTCGGAGAATAATTATCGCTAGAAAACATGTGTAATTTATGCATAATATTTTAAAATAAATAAAAAAATAAACTGATAAATAAACACAAATGGAGTTTGAGACGTTTTAAACTTGTTTGACACTTTCATTCGATGAATCTTTCTTAAACTATCATTCAAGATGATTTTCTCTTTCGTTTTTTATTCCTTAAAAAGTTCTATTGAATTTGAGTTATTTCTTATACCATCAATCAAGGGATTTTCCTTTTCTTTTCTTTTATCCATTAAAGAGTTCTATTGAATTTGTTCCATTTCCATTTTCTTTTGCTATCAAGGTTTTACTATTTTAAAACAAAAGAAAAATTAATAAATAAACAAATAAAGGTAAATTTTAAAATGTAGTCATCAATTTTAACTTCTCTATTGCACAATGCACAAATATATTGGTATATGAAGCATTATTAGAACTACTAATTTAGATATCACAAGCTTTAAATATAACACTTTTAAAGAATTCACGTATGATAAAATATTTTTTTTTGAAAGGTATGTATGATAAAATAATCTATTCAAAATAATATTCTCAACCGATAATATGACAATAAGATATTTAACATAGAAGTTATACAAACACAAAGTAGTAATTCTCAACAATCTGATGGCTATAGTAAGTATGATTATTGTTGAGATGTACTAATATGCCACGAATATTTCTATTTAATTGGTCAATCTAAGACAAATGTGCATAGATTAGTCAACTATTGTCCAAGCAATGGTTAGTTTCGCGCGCAATTGGAGGAAAACGACTTAGAAAAGCATTTTGTGAAGTGCAATATTCGTCTAAGCATGTGCAGCCCATAGGATAAATGTTTTTGTTTGCCCAATAGTTATACTACATTTTGATTCGTACTACTTTTGATGTCACATGTAGTATTCAGTTTAATGACATTTGTATTAAGGTGCTTAACAAACTATATTTATCGAGATTGTATTTGATAACATAAATTTTGAATTTTAAATTTAAATTTTTGAGAATTTAAAGAAAATTTAAAATAACTTTCTGAAGCATTATATGATTATTTGGAAATTTAGAATATAAAAATAATTTTTCGCAATTAAACATATTTTTTATCATCTACCTTTTTTATATAAATCTTGAAAAACTTAAAAATAAGTTTAAATTTTATAATTCTTTGCAAATTCAAACTAGAAAATGAAAGGCTATTATCTACAACCAAACAAGCTTTCATGATCTCTTTCTAAGGCTACTAGTGTCCTAGTCACATAAAATATATCAAGCCTAACCTTATTAAAATATATGTAACAAAAAAAATATAACAAATACCTTATTGGAGAATACTTAAATTGTTCCTTAACTTTTCTAAACTATTTTTATGCGAAAAGTAGTCCCATGGAGTTGAAATAGGTTTAGTGTCATAATTTCATTTCTTTAACATGTTAATCAATGTACTATATTGACATGATAGAATTCCCCGTGAGATCTAATCATTATTATATTAGTTTATATTACTATGTCATGATAAAAACGACCTAAAAAGATTTTTTGGGTGGAGTGACTAATTGATGAATCACTTAGCTATCGTGGGCAGAGGGAGGTATGCAAACAATCTAAATTCAGAGTCTAGAAATTCATAGAGGGAAAACAAAGAGAGAAGGAAAATTGAGAATCGTATATTTTTCGGTGTGAAGATTACATTATACAGAGGCTCCTATTTATACACATTCTTTACAGAAAAATTACACCAATTTAGCCTAATCAATTACCTACAATCAAGCCAAATCAATCAATAATATCAATCTTAACAAATCATCCCTTATTTGCTTCTTTGACTAATCTCAAGAGTGATTCTCTCTCATCAATCTTTAATGTCAAATCTCCCATATCCTTAACACTTCCCCTCAAGTTGGAGTGGATATTAATGACACTCAACTTGTTCAGTAGATGGTTGAAATGTGTAGATCCAAGAGCTTTGGTAAATAGATCTGCTGGTTGTTGACTTGTAGGTATGTGAATGGTTTGAATGAATTGCTTCTAGAGCTTCTCTCGAATGAGATGACAATTGATCTCTATGTGCTTTTTTCGTTCATGGAATATTAGATTCGTTGCAATGTGGACAACTGCTTTGTTATCATAGTATAACTTGACTGGTTGTGGATGTGCTATCTAAAGATCTGTCAGAAGTTGTTGTAACCAAGTAATCTCACAATAGGTTGATGCCATAGATCGGTACTCTGCTTCAGCCTAGGATCGTAAAATTGTTGTTTTCCTTTTGGTCTTCCAAGAAATTGGTGATTTTCCAAGTAGAATACAGTATCCGATGACTAATCGCCAAGTATCTCTACATTGAGCCTAATCTACATCACAAAATGCATGTAATTGAACATTACTAGAAGTTGACAGGAAAATTCCTTGTCCAGATGATTGTTTGAGATATCATAAGACTCGATGTGTTGCATCCAAGTGAGATGTTCAAGGTTTGTCCATGAATTGACTCAGAATGTGTACGGTGTATGCTAAGTCTAGCCTAGTAATGGTCAAATATATCAGCTTCCCAACCAATTTTCGTTATGAAGATGGATCTGAAAGTGGTTCTCCATCAATCTCACTAAGAGCTAGATTTGGTTCCATGGGTAGATTTCCTAGTTTAGCACCAAGAAATCCAGTTTCCTCAAGTATCTCCAAGGCATATTTCCTTTGTGATAAAAGGATGCTAGTTTTTTAGCGGGTCATTTCTATACCCAGAAAATATTTTAGAATGCCAAGATCTTTGAGTTTAAAAAATTCTCCCAAGTATTTCTTGAGTGCATCAATCTGTTCCAAGTTGTTTCCTGTCAAGATGATGTCGTCTACATATACCAAGACAATTGTAAAACTATTTTTGTAGGATCGGACGTATATGGAATAATCGATTTTAGACTGCTTATATCTGAAACTAATGAGAGTGGAAGAAAGCTTGGCATACCACTACCTGAAGGCTTCTTTGAGGTCGTATAGGGATTTGTTGAACTTGTAGATTTAGTCCTCCCTATTTCATCTAAAACCAGGAGGAAGGTGCATGTGGCCATCTTCATCGAGGTCTCCATGCAGGAAGGCATTGTTGAAATCAAGTTAATGAAGATGCCAATTTTTTTGCAGCAGCAAGGGTGAGAACAGTGCAAACAGTAACCATTTTTGCAACAGGAGCAAAGGTTTCAGAGTAATCGATACCTTCCTTCTTATTATAGCCTTTAGCAACAAGGTGAGCCTTATAACGTTCCATTGAGCCATATGGATTGTTTTTGACTTCGTATACTCATTTGCAACCAATGGGTTTCTTGTAGGGTGGAAGAGGAGTCAAAGTCCAAGTATGGTTGGCTTCCAAGGCATCAATCTCAGCACGCATGACATCACACCACTTAGGATCCTGCATAACCTGCAAGAATGACTTGGGTTCTTGTGCAAGGGAGATGGCAGTGGTGAAGGCACGGTGTGTAGGAGAAAGAAAATCATAAGAAAAAAAATTAGAGAGAGGAAAAATAGTGCTTGAGGAGTGAACCAAAACCAAGTCAGATGGTGGGATAGGTCGAGACGGGAGTGCTTGTTCAACATGAAAATCCCATAAATAGGCCGGTGGCTGAATCTGATGTTTGGATCGCCAAACTTGGATAGGTGGGGTAGAAGAGGGTAGGAGAAAGGGGAACATCATTAGGTGGGGAAGTATGTTGTAGAGATCCGAAGAATTATAGTAATTAAATAATAAAAGGAAAAAGAGAAAAGGAAATTTTCAAATGAGACTCAGCAGGGTCTCGTCGACGAACGCAGAGTGCTCGTCGACGAGAAGCCTTCTTGGGCTCGTCGACGTGGACTCATGCCTCATCGATGAGAACTTACTGAGAGGGTTGATTTTAGGACCTAAAACTCGTTGATGAGGGTTAGGTGTTCGTCGACAAACCCACTTCTTGGACTTGTCGACGAGATGACGTGGCTCGTTGATGAGGCCACGTGGACAAGCATTCTATATAAGGCCAAAAATCACCTTTTTTTTTTACGAGGATTGCATGCAGGCTCTCTCTCTCTCTCTCTCTCTCAAATTCGTTTCCCTCTCCTTCTCTCTACGATTCCAGCTTCGTTCTTCACTGGCTCGACGATCGGAAGCCGCCATGCTACTCCTGGGAAGATTCTCTTCAAGTTTGTTGGAGTAGATTGTTGGTTAGGCCAACTTGGGCACCATCCCAAAATCAGGGTAAGTTGATTATTTGGACATTTTTCGTATTACCAGGCTTATCTGAGTTTAGATTTTGTGTTGTATGGGAATTTACTAGTGTTTTGTGGAGTAAAACTAAGGTATTATGTTTTCAGGGTTAGGGTATTTTTGGGATCCTAGAGGTATGGGTTGAGGACCCCAATGGATATCTTTCCAGGAGCTCAGGTAAATTATAGTTTAGAAATGTTGGATATGTGGAGTTGGGGAAAATATGGATATGATAATTATTATGGCAAATTTAGTTGTGTGACTGGGGATTATATGAGTGTTATTTTAGGGTATTGAAAATTATGAATGCTGCATGCGTGAGATTATTAAATAGTATCTAGAGCTAGATAGTCGGGTAAGGGGAATACATGTTATGCCAGTTTTATTAGAAACTTTACTAGTAAAGTATAGTATTTGATCATAAGTATTAGAATATGATTTTTGAACATATCAGAGCTTCAAAATTATACAGTTTTATACGGTATGATTATAGAGATTTTATTTAGTTGTGTGGCATAAGTAATATTGAGATATTATAGAATGTTCACACAAGTTACAGAATTACGTTAATGTAGTTTCTACAGAAATATGTTATACAGATTTACAGAAACATGATTATATAGCTTTTACAGAGCTACAACTATGCTGAATATTACAGAATTACAGTTTATATGGTTATACATAATTATGATATATAGTATTTCACAGAATCATGTTTATACAGTATGTTACATAATCATGATTACACAGAGTATTACAAAACATGATTATACAGTGTTTTTATAAACATGATTCTACAGAAATATACAAAACCATGATTATACAGAATTTTATGGAACCATGATATACAGAAGTACAAATTATACAGAGTATAAAGCCATGACATACAGAATACACAATTACAGTTACAGAATATATAGATATACACTTATTACAGCGTCATGGCTATATAGTTGATACAAAATCATGGTAAAACAGTTAGACTTATATAGAAATATTATTATACAGTATCAGACCCCGATGGAATACAGCAGTTTACAGAGCACAATATCGTTGCGATACAGTATAGATAGTGCAATCATATGTCTTAGATAGAGTATGGTACAACCAATTGTGCCTCAAGTAGAGTTGTGAGCTCCCTGGCGTCCGGACTAGGTGGAGCGGGCCTTTCGTGCTATAGGCATCTAGATATGCATACAGTTAGTCTAGCACTAGAGGGCCAACCAGTGTTTAGCCCCACCTACGGGCCGCACAACCCAATCATGAGGGGGTAAGTCATGACATATAGCCATTTAGGGGGAAGATTACATATTTATGTTTATGTATAGTATATACAGAAAGCAAAGATTACTTATTATTGATAGAAGTACTTTTGAATAGATAACTCAAAATTTTTCATATTCTAAATGACATAAGCATATGTTATTATATAGATGTTTTACTTGATGTATAAAGTGTTTAATTAAATGATATGCTGCCAACTAACTTATATGCCACACACTGGTAATAACATATTTTTCCTTACTGAGAGGTGTCTTGCCCCAACATTATTAAATATTTCAGGTAATCCAGAGAAGCGAGCAGAGTCGGCTCAAAGGTAGAGGTGGTGTAGAGTTGGCATAGTTTTTGGGGTGAGTTTTGGGTTGGTCTGGGACTTTTAGGAAGTGTTATGTATATGTGTGTATGGGTACAACTAGATATATAGTACTCTGGTATTGTATTATAGAATATGTTGGATATGTATGTACTTCTACTGCTTAGGTGTTATATGAAATGCACAAGATACCACAGTCCCACTCTAGGTCGTGATGATGATAGATATGTTCATGCAAGGTATTAGAAATTATATTAATATAAAGAAAAAAAATGGATGAAAATTTTAGGTCGTTACAATTTGGTATTAGAGCCTAGGTTGCTAGGTTCTGTAGACTATAGAGTGCAGCAAAAATAATACTAGAGTATAGGAATAGATTAGGAATTGGGTGAATCAATGTTGGGGGAATGAAGACAAGTATTTAGGGTTTTATTTAGTGATTGGGAAGCAGAATTTCTGTTGTGGTTTCTGTGTCTTTCCTAGGGTGACGATTTTAGGAAAGTCATAGTAAACTATGGTCGAGTTGTGTTTCTCAATTACTAAACTGAATCTTAAGGTGAGGGTAAGGACGATAGACTAATTGATGTTATGGGATTTCAAAATTTGATGAATATATTGGTTATATTATACGAACAAGGTCCTCGGACTATGTTTATTTTATTGTATTATGGACCCTTGGGGAAGCAGTGCTCATGTTAGTGGAGACGATCGTACAGGCCCCTTTGGTACAGGCGGTGGTGATTCAGACGCAGTACTGCTTAGCGTGGCTCAGCAGTTATGGCTGAGATTGCACGTAACTCTAGAGAGTAGGGAGGATCATCGATAGATCAAGTTTCTACTATTAAAAAGTTCGCGAAGATGAATCCTCCAGCATTCTCAGGGGGAGCCGATCCTGCAGTGGCTGAGAATTGGATGCAGGAGATCGAGAAAATACTGATGGTCCTCCATTGCACCAATGAGTAGAGGGTTCTTTATGCTGCCTATAAACTAATAGGTGAGGCCGAAAGGTGGTGGACGGCTACGAGATTACTGGAGGAATAGAGACAAGTACCATTAGCTCTGACCTAGTGCTGATTTAAAGAAATCTTCTTTGATCACTATTTTCCCGCCACCGTTAGGGAGGCGAAGGTAGCAAAATTTGTGGGATTGACTTAGGGAAAGAGGCCTACACCTCCATGATTTCAGCAGAGTTCTAGACAAGGCCATTGGAGGGGAGATAGATTTGGCAGAGCTTAGAGACAAGAGATAGGGGATCACAGGTATCGGGGTGAGCAGGCATACCCTTTTTGCCCTATTTGTGGTAAGAGACATACAGCAGCATGCTGGTTGGGGAGCAATGTTTGTTACAGTTGTGGTAGACCTGGACACGTAGCACGGGAGTGTCAGTGGTCACTGAACAGAGCACTAGCCCCTAAACAGATCTAGAGACATAATCAGACACCCAGGGGTGGCGGCCAGCAGAGGAATGTAGCCCCGAAAAGGGTTTATGCTTTGATGCCAGGAGACATCGAGACTGCCGCAGATGTCTTGACAAGTATTTTTACTACTTTACCATATAAAATTGTTATTTTGTTTGACATAGGTGCCCCCTATTCATTTGTATCATCGAGTTATGCTAAATTATCTGGGATTGAGGCACAACTATTAGATGTAGAATTGTCTGCTGCCACCCCAACTGGATCTACAATGAGGTGTAGAAAGGTACTCAAGAATTTTCCAATGGCCATTCAGGGGAAAGTACTACAAGTTGGTCTCATGGTACAAGACCTGCAAGGGTTTGACGTGATATTGGGTATGGACTAGTTGGCAGCTAATCATGCTAGCATTGACTGTCATCAGAAAGAAGTGATCTTCAGACCCCCAGGTGAGTAGGAATTTAGATTCGTGGGATCACGTGTACGTGCCCCACCACAGTTAGTGTCGGCTTTACAAGTAAGGAGGCTGCTTCAGGGTGATTGTCAAGGATTCATAGCTTATGTAAAGGAGAGGCTAGAGGGAGAATTAAAGATTACTTATATTTCAATGGTTAGAGAATTTCTAGATATTTTTTCGGAGGAGTTACCTGGTGTAACGACCTACCTAGTTTACCAAATTTTTTTATATTAATAATATCCAATATAAAAATCTTGACAAATCATAATCAACCTGGACCTATGGGTACCAGGGATGTACCTGAAATACAACACAGATACCTAAGCAACAGGAAACGTAAAATCATATACATATCAATTTATCCAGCCAACACAATTCCAGAGTTTTACTACAACTGTCATATACATACACGTATCCCCAAATATCCAAAAGTGGCCTAGGGTCACCACCCAAAAATCTATCCGACCCTAGCAAAATGACTTACCCTTCAGATAGGGTAAAACAACTGAATCGTAACGCTACGGAGCTCTCTCTGCTCTTTTATCTTTGGCTCTTGAAATGTTTATATAGTTGAGGTGATACACATCTCAGTAAGGGAAATAAACTAATATCAGTGCGTGGCAACATGAGTATTTTCATGTTATACATATAACAATACAAAAATTGTACTTGATAAAACTATCTGTATCATATTTGGGAAAACATATTTTATCATAACATCGTATATCATACTGAGTTTCTATAGATATAAATCATCTCATATAACTGTACATGAAAAACACCCTGGATGGATAGCTGGCCGGTGTCATGTCTTACCCCCATATGACTGGGTTGTGCGACCTAAAGGCGGGACCTAGTAATGGCTAGCCGACCACACTAGATCAACATAAGTCTGTAAATACGATGGGTCTGCCCCTCCTGGTCTGAACACCAGAGGGACGCCTGCACTACAATAAACCACATCGACTGCCGATCTCCCACTGCCCTTTACGACAAGCGGTAGCACTAACATATACATGATCGTGATCATATAGCTACGGTACCATGCTTCGTGAAAGCCTAAACCAAGCCAACCAGGTTATGATAACATGTAGTATTTTTCCAAATAATGATACATGGTTATTTCATAATAATATCTATCATGTTAATATTTTCATAAAACCTTACATAACCCATCATATAAAATTCACGACCCTTACGCCGGCATAACATATCATATAAACACCTTGGCCCTTACGCCGGTATATCATATAGAATCCTTGGCCCTTACGCCGGTACATCATATAAAATCTTCAATTTGCAAATCCCTATATCATTTTATTATTTTTCCTGAATGCAGTAATAACATACTTACTTTGTAAACATAATATTTCATCATCATAATTCTCATAGTAAATAATACTCATGCCACACAAAAGGGGTAATAATCAGAACATAAAATTTGTTCTAAAATCATATTTCTGATAATATACATGAAATCCATATTTTTGATCAACAGCATTGTTTCCAACATAATTCTACAAAATACATATTTATCTGAAATTAAATGTTATAAAATAGTAAATACATTTTCATGAAATCCTGACTTAGTTTATCCCCTTATCTGACTTTCTGGGAAGCCCACACAATAACTAGTCCTGCACTCATAGGGTTCCCCGTTCAACACCTTGAACATAATATTGCCCTAAACAAAACTTCAATATTTCTTCTAATGCAACCTTTTCTACAATTGTAGGAAAGGAAAATACTCAACATAAAGCCTTACCCTAAACTTGAGATAGAGTCCAAGTTAACCCCACAAACGATCTACTCCAGCAAACTTGAAGAGAACTTCCCTAGGAGTAGAGTGGCGGCTTCAAATCGTCGATCCGACGAAGAACAAACCCAAAATCTTAGAGAGAAGGAGTAGGGGGACGAAGAGAGAGAAATAGGAGGGTTTGCATGCCATTTTTCTCGCTGAAATCCGAATTTGGCATACTTAAACACTAGCCTTCGTCACGAGACACGTCACTTCGTCGACGAGGTCAAGAAGGGATTTCTTCAACGAACTCATAACCTTCATCGACGAATTTTAGGTCCTAAAATAGCCCTCTCGGTAACTCGTCGTCGACGAGACACGTGTCCCCATCAACGATCCCAATAAGCCACTTCGTCGACGAGGACCTACTGTGACCCCTTTTACAATTTTCTTTTTCTCCCTCATTTATTATTTAAATACCATAATTCTTTAGGTCTCTGCACCTGACTTACAAACTAATCGAGAGATAGAATTCGCAATTAATCTGCTTCCAAGGACAGCACCAATATCTAAAGCTATAGAGACCCAAAGAATTATAGTATTTATGAATAAAAGAAGAAAGGAAAAAGGAAATTTTAAAAGGGGGGGAAACTAGGGTTCGTCGACAAACCCACCAACTTCGTCGACGAAATTCCTTTTGGATCCATTGCACGCTATGTGTCTCATCAATGAAAGATTACCGAGAGGGGTAATTTCAAGGCCTGAAATTCGTCGATGAAGGTTATGAGTTCGTTGACAAACTTCCTTCTTGGCTTTGTCGACGAAGTGACGTGTCTCGTCGATAAGGGTAGGTGTATAAGTAGGCCAAATTCGGATTTTTAACGAAGAAAATTCATTTTTAAAGTTCTTCTCTCTTTCTCTCTCTCTCTCTCTCTCTCTCTCTCTCTCTCTCTCTCTCTCTCTCTCTCTCTCTCTCTAACACGGTTCCTCTGAATTCTCTCTAAGATGTCGGCTCCGTATCTCCCCGGTTCGACAATCAAAAGCTACCACGGTGATCCTGGCGAGATTCTCTACAACATAGCTGGAGTGAAATGTTGATTTGAGAAGTTTGGGAACCATCCCAAAACTAGGGTAAGTAAATTATTTGAGTATTTTCAGTATTACCCAGTTCATTTGAGGCCAGATTATGTATTATATGCGAATATGCTAGAGTTTTGTGAAGTGAAATCAGGGTATTATATTTTCAAGAATAGGGTGTTTTGGGACCCTACAGGCAAGGGTTGAGGACCCCAGTGGGTGGTGTTTCAGAAACGCAGGTAAAATGATATATGGATTATAGTTTAGGAATTGTGCATATGTGGATTCGGGGAAATATGTACGCGATAATTATTTAGATGAATTCAGTTGTTTGACTGGGAAATTATATGTGTATTATCTCAGGACGTTGAAATTATAAATTACGCACGTGTGACTCTATAAATAGCAGTTAGTGTTCAAATAGTCAGGTAAAGGAAATATGCTATGCTAGGAATTTTATTATGGTTATTAGCAAAAATTACATATTTTACCAGATTATTATTATTCAGACCATAAAATATTTGTATAACAGAAAACACAGATTTCAGAACATGTGAATTTAATTATTTAAATTGTGTGGCATGAGCTCATAACAGTTTAGCACGGTATTTATGCAGCTAGAAATATCATGTTTTACAGTATATTAGTAAAAAATATCATGAGATATATATATTTCATAAAATGATGAATTTTCAGTATACATACAGATAGAAATTATACAGTATATTCAGAAGCATGATTTACAATATATGTACAGAAACATATATTTTCAGAAATTTCAGAATATCATGATTTCAGAACCATAACACTCAGATACTCAGATATTCAGACAGATATTCAATTATACAGATAATAAACATTCAGTTAGTTATGGTTATTTCAAAATCATGGTAAAACAGTATTATAGATATATCAATTATATATGTATATAGTATCAGACCCTGATGGACCAAATTCAGCCAGTAGAGCACAGTACCGTAGCTATTTTCAGTTCACAGTGCAATCACATAAATCATATAGTATGTGGATATTCAGCAGTCAATCATGCCTATGTTGTGGACAGGCTCCCCATCAGTTAGGATTGACGAGTCTGATTTGACTTTTGGAGTTCAGTTGACTTATCCTGGTCGGCCAACCAGGATAGGTCCCGCCTTCGAGCCGCACAACCCTGTCATGAGGGGTTAAATCATGACTTTCAGTTATCCATCCAGGGAAATTTTCTCAATTATTATATATATGTATATTTAGATTTACAGAAACCGTAGACATACTTATAAATACTAGAAGTGTTATGAATAGAATATTCAGGAAATCAGTTTATGTTAAGCAACATAGGTATGAGCTATATTGTAATAATTATATGTGTTTTCTCAGACACAATTATTTATGGTATTTCTAAATCAGATTTTACAAGTGTGTAAACTCACCTGCCATACACTAGCAATAGCATATTTCATCTTACTAAGCGTTGTCTCGTCCTAGTGATTTAACATTTTTCAGGTGATTAACTAGGCGAGCAAATCAGGCTCGCAGATAAAGGGACTACAGTACTGCCCTGTCTGTAGGGTGAGTATTATGGGAAGTCATTTTTGAGTAGTCCCTAGGTCTAGATGATTGTATTTTGGGAATGGTTGTGTATGCTTAATTTAGGAAATATTCTGACACTCTGGTATTGTATATATTGATATGGTTGTATGTATCTCTGTTTTCCGCTGCATAGGTAGTTTAGGACCATGGTGGTGGTATGATTTATAATAAAAGGTATTAGGGCAAGGAAATTTCACAATATATATTTATAAGGAAAAAAATAATATGTAAAATCAAGTCAAAAGCGCCTTACGGAATGGCTCCAGCAGAATTAAAAGAGTTAAAAGACTAGTTGCAAGAGCTATTAGAAAAAGGTTTTATCGGCTTAGAGTGTCGCCTTGGGGAGCATCAATTTTATTCGTGAAGAAGAAAGATGGGACCATGAGGATGTGCATTGATTACAGAGAAATAAACAAAGTGACGATAAAGAATAAATATCCTCTTCCTAGAATTGATGATCTATTTGATCAGCTCTAGGAGACTCTAGTTTATTCCAAGATTGATCTCCGGTCAGGTTATCACCAGGTGAGAGTTAAAGCGGAGGACATTCCGAAGATGGCTTTCAGGACCCGTTATGGGCATTACGAGTTTCTCATTATGTCGTTTGGTCTGTCGAATGCACTGGCAGCGTTTATGGACTTGATGAATCGGGTGTTCCATCAGTATCTAGACCAATTTGTTATGATTTTTATAGATAATATACTAGTATATTCGAAGAGTTTTGAGGAGCATAAACATCATCTGAGGCTGGTATTGTAGGTATTAAGGGAAAGAAAGTTGCACGCGAAATTCAAGAAATGTGAATTTTGGCTGAGGCAGGTCATTTTTCTAGGGCATGTGATATCTAGGAATGGTATAGTAGTTGACCCACGCAAGATAGAGGTAGTGGTAGATTGGGTGAGGCCAAGAAATGTTCAAGAAATTAGGAGTTTTTTAGGACTTGTAGGGTATTACCAACGCTTTGTAGATAGGTTTTCCAGACTGTGAGGTCCCTTGACATGGCTTACAAGAAAGAATGGGAGGTTTGAATGGTCTAATGAATGTGAGAGAGCTTTCAGGAGTTGAAACGGCGGCTGGTTACTGCCTTGGTGTTGGCTATTCCATCAGGAAAGGATGGATTTGTCATTTATAGTGATGCGTCTCAGAAGAGGCTCAAGTGCATGTTGATGCAGCACGGGAGAGTTATTGCTTATGCATCCAAGCAACTTAAAGAATATGAGAAGAACTATCTTGTGCATAATTTAGGGCTAGCTACAGTTATAAAAACCCGGAAAAGAAAATTTTAAAAAAAAAAATTAAAAAATAATTAATTAAAATTATTAATCAATTAATTAGTTAAACATTATTAAATTAATGTATTAAATAAATAAGTAAAAAGAAATAGTATGAAAAAAAAGTTAAGAGTAATTATTAATTAATTAATTAATTATTATTAAATTAATTAATTAAATAAACAAATAAAATGAATAGTGTGAAAAAATTGAAATAAAGATATGTATATTAAATTATATATGTATATATATATATATATATATAATATTAATATAATAATAAGTGGATATGTAAGAATGCATTTGATGCAATCTAAAGATCAGATTTCAAATTTGAAATCTTGATCTTTCTGTACTCTCGCCCAACGCTCAATTCTCTCTCCAACTCTCAGTTCTCTCCTTTTGTCCTCTTCCTCTCTCTCCTCGATTTCTCGGCGGATATTCGGCCGATCAGGAAACAAAAGGTGTCGTTGGATTCCTAACTCGACCACCGACATTTCTACTGGAGTGAATATGTTGTGGGAGCGGCGTAGGCACCATTCCTGGAGTAAGGTAATTTTCCCCTAATTTCTCAATTTCTCATTAAATCTGCTGTTAAATCGACGATCAAGCACCACCACAAGGTCCTAGTCGTAATCATCGTCATCTTGACATGAGTAAATTTCCAATTGAGGCTTTTTAGGCCTCACTCCAAAGTGAGAGTGAGATTTGAAAATTTTGGCAAATTGGTTATATTTGAGGGTATAACTATTTATTTGAAAAATTATGGCCCCAAAAAATATTAAAATAATATTTTATTTAGGGTTAATTTAATGAAATTGAGATTTTTGATTCAGGGTCCGGGTGAGTGTCGCAGGCATCTTTTCGGGGCCCCTGTTGGCGTAGTTTAAGAAATCTAGTAAGGGGAAATTATATATTAAAGTAGATTTTATGAAATTAAAGGTAATAAATTATGTTATAATATATGTATATTTTGGGGTGAATTATTAAAATGTCAACCATGTAAAACTACGATTTCTGAGCCTAGAACCACTTATTTAGTTATGATTTTGTGGAAATGAATTGAAGGAAAGTGGAAGGAATTTTCTGGATAATTATGTAAGAAATGAAATATATTCAGCATATAAATGTTAAATGTGGGTTGACCTATTTTACAGGAATATGTATGAATTTTACTGTTAAATTGTGTGACATAAGATTCTGTACAAATATATGTTAAATGTATGAGATGCAGGTTAAGTAAGTAAAATATTGAGAATAAAATATTTTATGGACTATGTTGCTTGTGTATGCTAAATACAACCATGTAAATGTAAGACAGCTGAAAGACAGTCATGTTAGCAGATTCTAGCATACTTCTGTGTGGACTAATTGATGATAGCTGAAAGAAGCTGTAGACTAACTGATGATGGCTAAAGACCAACTATAGTACGAAGGAAATGAAATGAAAATGTTATGCAATGACAATGAAATGACAATGGAATGAATTGACAAATGTGAACGATGAAATGTTGAAGATTACATAAAGTGAAATGCAATGAAATGTTAAACTATAAACATGAACAGATGTGAATGATTGGATAATGGCAGAAAAAATACTGTATTATGTTATTAGAGGTATCTATGTATGTAGAACATGTTGTGATTGGCGGGGCGTACTCTCCGCCTGAGGGCTTGCTGAGTAAGGCGAGTGCTCTAGTAACTTCAGATGTGGCAATAGTTATATAACGTATTAGGGCAAAGGGAACCTACTTGTATGGGAGGGTAGATTTTCCTATCCTTAGGGCCTTTGCCGATAAGCTATTGTTGAACGGTGTGAGTACGAGATCAATTTAATACTTGAGGGCTTACTAAGTAAGGTGAGTGCCCTGGTATGCTTCAGTTGTGATCTTCGGGTTGCTTAAGTATCAAAGCATAGGGGTGCTACTTATATGAGGGGGTAATCACCCCTATCCTTGGGTAATTTCGTGGGTTAAACCTTTGCATGTGATTGGTAGGTTCAGAGAATGATTTCAGTATTAAGTTAATGATTTGCAAATGTTATTAAAATGATATTTATTTACCTCATGTTAGCCACACACTGTTTTAATATATTATTTCTTCCCTTACTGAGATGTGTCTCAGCCGAATATAAATTTATCTTTTTCAGGATTTCCTCAAGATCGAACTTAGAGAGCTTGAGATTTTATAGCATTTTTGAGAAATAGAAAAAGAAAATGGTATATTTTTATGTTAATTTTGATATATATATTTTATGTTTTTTGGTTTATGTTTTAAGTCTTATGAGATATGGATGGTTGAGAACACTGGAAATGTAGGTTATGTTTTGGAATGTGTATATATTTGAATATAGGTGGATGATTAATTTATTATGGTGTATAGATAGGAGTAGAAAACTCTAGTATTATATTTGTTGGAAGAATATAGCTATGTTTTCCGCTGTATAAATGATATTAGAATGTGAATTATCAGGTAAATGAATGGATTAGTAGCACTCCGGGCCCACGTAGAGGGTTGGGGCGTTATAGCAGTGGTGTATGCTCTCAAGATTTTGACTCTATCTTTAAGGAGGAAAATGTGAAATCTTCATAGACCACAAAAGTTTGAAATATTTTTTTACTCAAAAAGAATTGAATATGAGGCAAAGAAGATGGTTGGAATTAATTACAGATTATGACTGCACTATTAATTACCACCCAGGAAAAGCAAATGTGGTAGCTGATGCACTGAGCCGAAAGTCAGTGGGAGCAGTATTGTCAGCAGTGGAGATTTAGCACCCTATCCAAATGGATTTGGTAAGGTTGGGAGTGGAGCTAATAGAGGGTGATCACCAGGCATTCATTGCGAACCTGGTGGTTCAGCCTACTTTGCAAGAAAGAATTAAAGCCGCCTAGAGGAGTGATTCAGAATTAGCAGAACTAATGGAAATAGTACAGGATGGATAGGGGGAAGAGTTCATTATTTCAGATGACGGAACATTAAGGTTTCGTGCCAGACTATGCATTCCTGTAAACGCCGAGATCAGGAGGACGATCTTAGAGGAGGCTCATAGATCCCTTTACACTGTGAATCCGAGTAGTATGAAAATGTATCGGGATATATAGGAATCCTTCTGGTGGAGCGACATAAAAAGAGAGATTGCTGAATTCGTGAAATAGTACTTAACGTGTCAGCAGATAAAGGCTGAGCACCAAAGATTGGCAGGGCAGATGCAACCACTCTACATCCTTGAATGGAAATGGGATTATGTTTCCATAGACTTCATGACAAGGCTACCGCTAGCGCGGCAAGGACAAAACGCTATATGGGTGGTCGTAGATTAACTAACGAAGACCGCTCACTTTATCCTTATCAAAGTCAACTATTCTATGGACAGACTGGTAGAGTTATACATTCAAGAGATAGTGCTCTCTCATGGTATGCCAGTATCTATAGTCTCAGACCAAGACCCCTGATTTACTTCACGGGTTTGGAAGAGCTTTCAGGAGGCGATGGGATCACAGTTAGCATTCAACACCGCTTTTCATCCTCAGACGAAAGGGCGGACAGAGATGACGATCTAGATACTTGAGGATATGCTGCGAGCGTTCATGCTGGATTTCGGGGGTAGTTGGACCCAGTATTTGCCACTAGTCGAGTTTGTGTACAAGAACAGCTATCAGACCAACATTGGGATAGCACCATATGAGGCTTTATATGGTAGGAGGTGTTGTTCTCCATTATATTGGGATGAAGTGGGAGAAAGTTGAGTATTGGGACCAGAGTTGGTGTAGCAGGCATATGATAAAGTCCAACTTATTAAAGACAAAATCATTGCAGCTCAGAGTCGACAAAAAAGTTACGCAAATGCTCGCCGCCAGGAGTTAAAGTTTGATGTGGGAGATCAGGTATTTTTTAAGGTAGCTCCACTAAAGGAGTTATGGGATTTAGGAAGAAGGGTAAGTTGAGCCCTAGGTACATTGACCCATTTGAGATACTTAAGAGAGTGGGGTCAGTTGCCTATAGGCTAGCTCTACCACCAGCTTTATCTAGAATTCATGTATTCCATGTTTTCATATTAAGGAAATACGTTCTATACCCTTCCCACGTGATAAGTTATGTTGGGATAGGGCTCAGAGATTCACTGGCATATGAGGAAGCACCAGTACAGATCTTAAACAGGAAGGAACAGGAATTGCATACCAAGAAAATTCAATTAGTAAAAGTCCTATGGAGGAATCATGCCATAGAGGAAGTTTCGTGGGAGCTTGAAGAGGAAATCAGACAGAAATACTCATATTTTTTTAGTAGAATATAGTAATAGTCAGTATTGTTTAGATAATGATAGTTTTATTTTAATCAGTACAAAATTATGAATGTATAGTTGTATTTTAGTTTATAGGGTAGTTAGTGTTTTGGTTTTGGGAGATTTTTTTCTTTTATGGGTATAATTGTAATCTCTCTGAACAGCTTATGTAACCACGGTATTCCTCTACCATAAGTGAGGGTAATTAATAAAATAAATAGTCTGTTTTCCTCAATGGATGGTGTTCAATAGGGGTGTACAAAAGTTACCGAAAAACCAAAAATCGGACTGAAACCGAACCGAAACACATTTCGGTTCGATTTTTCGATTTGCGGTTTCGGTTTCGGTTTTGAAATATAAAAAATTTCAGTTTCGGTTTCGGTTTCGGTTTCGGTTTTGGACCAAAACCGAACCGAAAAAATTGAAAACCGGATTAATAAATAATAATTGTATAATTTTATATAATAGTGATTATGCTGCCTGTTGGATCGCTAGTCGCCGGCGAGAACCACCTCCGAATCCACCATGGCTACCGCCTACCAAAGTCAGAATAGTTCAAGTGCTTATGGTAGTTCTTCAAGGTTTAATCGTCAATCTCCATCTTCGATCTGGAATGGACTCTAACCAGTCCCGAAACTGTTTGCATCCTCGGATCTGGGTAATCAGCATTCAACACCAGATTTTTCTTTCCAAGCTTGACGCCATTTGGGCCTTCAAATCTGCCGCCGACATGTTCGACGACTGCAACTCCATGAACTCCTGCGAGATAGCCTCGCTGAACAATCTAGCTTGCAGGCTGCAGCCTTTCCCAGTGGGCGGCGACCTTCTCATGCAGAAAACCAGAGAGAAGAAAGATGCAGGAGCAGGAACCACAAGAAGGGGAAGAAAGCAGAGACAGGCAGAGGTAGAGAGGGAGGTATAGACAGAGGAAGAAAGTAGAGACAGGCAGAGCCGCAGAGGTAGAGAGGGAGAGGGTGCTCCGTGCTTTCTTCCTGCATCCCACATCGGTTGGGAATGGGAAGAATACAAGTATCCCCACCCTATATATTTTATTTGGATCCGACGCTTTGCAAGTAAAGCCTTGGCCCATGAGTTATAAAATGGGTTGTGGCCTATTGATGCAGCCCAACTTGGGTTTTGTTTCATAGTTCAAAATTTAGTAAAACCGAAAATAACCGAACCGAACCGCAAAGTTTACGGTTTGGTTTGTTCATAAACCGATGGTGTACGGTTTGGTTTCGGTTTAGTCATTTTGAAAACCGAGGAGTTCGATTTGGTTGGCGGTTTTGGCAAAAACCGAACCGAACCGAACCGTGTACACCCCTAGTGTTCAATACGAATAGTAAGTTTAGAGGACAAAATTTTTTAAGGAGAGGAGAATGTAGAGACCCGAAGAATTATAGTAATTAAATAATAAAAGGAAAGAGAGAAAAGGAAAATTTCAAGAGAGACTCATCAAGGTCTCGTCGATGAATGTAGAGCACTCGTCGATGAGAAGCCTTCTTAGGCTCGTCCATGTGGACTCGTGTCTCGTCGACAAGAACTTACCGAGAATACTGATTTCGGGCTTGAAACCTCGTCGATGAGGGTTAGGTGTTCGTCGACGAACCCACTTATTGTTAAATAATTATGTATTATGAGTTTTTAACAAAATAACTTTTTTTTTTCATTCTATTATATAAGCCATTGAAAAATATCAAATGTTGAAAATAAATTGAAAATGCATTCCAACCGTCTTTCTATATTACGAACCAAATATAATAATTGCATTCCAAAAGTAATTTCATTCCTATCTTGATTTTATTTCTCTCACGATTTCTTTTCTAATTTCATTCCACAAAACAAATGGAAGATTAATTTGATATAGTAGTGAGTACCTAGCTATGAATGCCATAGTTTAGATTAACCTGTAAAAAAGTAAACTTATTTTTTATTTTCAATTTTTTTAAATTTAAGATCTTGTTGTCCACTTTTTCAATACTTGAATTAAAAAAAATTAAATGAAACATTATAGGGCATCATTAGTTGTGGAAATTTTCTTTTTTTTTTTATTTTCAATTAAAATTTTTTAAATACCCCCTTTTTCTATTTTTCTAATATTTGCATAGAAAAACTAGAAATAATAACGAACATTTATTTAGAAAAGCTAGAAAATAATTTTGATTACCAGATTTTCCATGTAAGCATTGGAAATTTAAAAAATAAGATGGTATTTTGTAAAAATTTAAAAAAATAATAAAAAATAAAAAATTTATTTTTCATGATTGAACTAGCCATATAATTTTTCGAGAACCACAAAACAAGGTAGCATTTTGTAATTTCTTAAAAAACTAGAAAATAAAATAAAATAAAATTATCTTCCACAAGCTAAGAGGCCATTAATAATTTGAAGTAAATAAAATAAACTAAGAAATTGTTTACGTAATTAAGGTAAAGTTTGATATGTTTTCTATTTTTCTCACACCTTTATTCTAGGAATTTTCCTTTCACCTTCACTTAAGGTGTTTTTCTACTTTTTTACTTTTTTTTTCTTATTTAGGGTCGTGTTTATTCTATTCCATTTCTTACTGTTCTTGCAAGATTTAATATTTTAAAATGAAACAAAATAAACTAATATATAAGAAAATAAATGTAGGTGAAATCAATATCGTTTTGAAATTATTCCACACGAATTTTTTCTTGAACCTTCATTCAAGGAGTTTTTCTTTCTCTTCTTTTCTTTTTCTTTTCCGTGTTCTTATCCATTAAAAAGTTCTATTCAAATGAGTCGTAAAATAAAATTAAGTGTTTGTTCCATTCCATATTTTACCGTTCCCTCGAAAGGTTTAATATTTTAGACAAAACAAATTGAAGTAATATACAAATCAATAGAAGTGAAATTTGAAATGTGTTAAATTTGTCCCACACCTCCATTGCTTTTTCTTACACCTTCATTCAAGGAGATATTTTTCCTTTTTTGTTTTTTTTTTTTTTCATCATGAAATATGAATATTTGTTCCATTCCTCTTTTACCATCCCCTCACAAGATTTAATATTTTAAAACAAAATAAAATAAATTAATAAATACAAAAAAAGTGTAAAACGTTTTACACTTGTTTCACGTCTTCGTGGACTCCTTTCTTGCCCTTCTACAGTGTTTGGATTCCAAAGATGTTCGAAGATAGTCAAGAGGGATGTACCCCAATACTCAAGAACTTCGATCACTGAATTCTTTGACTTACGCATGGGCTTTTTTTGTCTTATTCGCCAATCGTCGACAATGGCTATATGGTTATTAGAATCAGGCAAAAATGCGAGAGCATGTTTGAGTTTGGAATAACATTGCAGAATTTGAATTTAATTTTCAAAAGGAGGATGAGAGTAGATGAATGATTAAGGGGGTCAGAGCATTTTTTTAGAAGCTTTCTGGGCTTAAGATTAATACGGGTAAGAGCAGTATCGCGGCTATCAATATGGCTGTTGAGAATGTTAGGGAGCTATATGTGGAGATGGGGTGTAGTGTTTTGGATTGGCCACTGTCCTATCTTGGGGTTCCTTTGGGGGTAAACATAGGTCTACTAGTTTTTGGGATCCGGTTGTGGAAAGGGTTTCTAAGAGATTGGATGGGCGGAAAGGTGCTCTTTTTTCTCTAGGCAGTAGAATTACTCTTATCCAGCCCTGCCTTTCTAGCATCCTTTATATTTCCTTTCGATTTTTAAGATTTCATAAGGGGTTGCTAATAAGATTGATAAGATTATGAGGGGACTTTTGTGGTCGGGGGCAGGGTAATAGGGATCATCTGGTTTGTTAGGGAGTGATGGCTAGGTCTAAATAGGAGGGTGGTTTGGGTACAGGAAATTTGGTGTCTAAAAAACACAGCCCTTTTGGCTAAATGGCTTTGGTAATTTCTCCTATATAATTTATCTATGTGGCATTTTGTTGCTGAAAGTAAGTATGGATTAGATGAGAATGGCTGGAACACTGATTTGAGATTTAGATGTTCTTTGGAGAGTCCATAGAAAGCTATCTCCCAGAGTTGTTCCCTCTTCATTCCCCATGTTCAATTCCTAGAGGTAGTAATATCCAGTTTTGGAAAGATACTTGGTTGGGGAATGTAGTTTTGTCTACTTCTTTTCCACGCCTTTTCCACCTAAGTTCAGTGCAGGATGATTCCATTTCATCTTTTATTGTAGATTCAGATGGTCATTTGCCTTCTTAATTGGGTTTTTCACTTCCACGGATCATTAAAAGATAGGGAGATGAGAGAGCTATTTTGTTTGCTAGTCTTGTTGAATAACTGTGGTTTTTCTTTAAAGGAGGATATGCGGCCTTGGTCACTGGATTCTTCAAGTGTTTGTTCATGTAAATCTTCTTGTGATTTTTTGATAGGTCAAATTTTTATTTCCTACTATATAGTTCCATTTGGAAGGCCAAAACCCCCTCTAAAATTAAAGCTTTTACCTGGTTGATTATGCTTCATAGAATTAATACCAGTAACTTGCTACAAGTTAAGAGACCTTAGAAGGCTATATCTCTAGACATGTGTTGTAACAACCTGCTAAATTTTTTTATATATTTATATATATTAAGTTAAACTGCGCTGATAACTCCTAATGGAATAAAATATCAACCTAAGCAGTAAGAAGCTGAGGTCGAGTATCCACAACCATATACATATACAATACAATACCAGAGTGCTAAATGCTCCCAAAATATACATACATAACTGAACTAGGGCTACACAAATATACCCTCTTTCCCAAAAACACTCACCCTACTGGCAGGGTAGCACTGTAACCCCTCTACCTGCGAGCTTGATTTGCTCGCCTAACTGGATCACCTAAAAAATATCAATTAAACGGGATAAGGCGACGCTCAGTAAGAAGAAACATGCTATTATTAGGGTGTAGCAAGTGAGTCATAAACTTGAAAAATCTGATCTAAACAAAATAATACCATGTATAACAAATCTGAGAAAACCTGTATACTTGTTATCATATAAAACATGCTTATGTAGCTTAACATAAACTGATTATTCAGAATCTTCTATTCATAATACTGATAATACTTATAAGTATAACTGTCATCTGTAAATCTCATCATAATATATATATATATATATATATATATATATATATATAATAATTGTGAAAATTCCCTAGATGGATAACTGAAGTCATGAATTAACCCCTCATGATAGGGTTGTGCGGTTCGAAGGCGGGACCTAACCTGGCTTGTAATAACTCCAAAAATGACTATATAAGATTAGTGGGGTGATTCCAAAAAAATTTTAAAAAAAATTATAATTAATTAAATTTATAGAAATAAAAAATAATTAAAATTTATTTTTATTAATATTAATAAAATATATTATTATTAATATTAATTAATATGTTTTTATTATTTTTATTATTATAGATTCCTTCACCTGAAACTTCAAAAGAAGTTTCAGGTGTTCTCTCCAAGAAAGAGGCCTGCGCAGAGCTCTTCCCACAACTTTTCTCTCTCTCTCCTTGGGTTCTCTCTCCCTCTCTCCTCAATTCCATGACGGATTCTCGCCTGATCGAAAATCGGAAGATACCGCTAAACTCCATTCTCCGCTACTGTCATTTCTATCAGAGCGGATTAGTGGTAGGAGCGGTGTAGACGTATCTCTTGGAGTAAGTCAAATATCCCTTTTTACCTCATTTCTTGCAAATTATAAGCCCGATTGATGAACGGACACCACCACGAGAATTTAGGGATGATTCTCTACAAGTCTAACAGGACAAAATTCTTGTGGGGTCGTCGTGGGCAAAACCCCAAATTTGGGATACAGGAGTTATTAAGGGACTTGTTTTAAATTAATTAGGATTAATTTAGAAATGCTAAAATGTTGAGTATCTGGAGTTGAAGTAGAATTTTCAAAATTTTGGGTTCGGGTGAGCGCTGTGGGTGTAATTTTGGCACCCACAGGAAAAATTCAGAAAATTAAGTGGGGGTGTCAAATATTAGCTTAAATATTAATTTGGAGTGTATGAAGCCTAGAGAAGGTTAGATGAGTATTATTTTGGGGAAATGAATTAATTAATATGAGGAAAATGCAAATTGCAGAGTTGAATTTCGAGCGCCAAGGGCGAAGGATTTGGGTTCTAGTGAAACTCTCAATAAGTCAGGTAAGGGGAATAAATTATAACAATATTTTTAGAATTACTGTGTGAATTAATATGTGAAAATAAACATACGGTATTTTGCCTTAAAATTATTATGATATAAATATTAGATAAATTGTGTGACATTTGAGTAATATTAAACTGTGATGCTTTGCAGTGTGAAATTAACATATTATGAGTATTAGATGAAAATTGTGTGACACATGACATATGTTGAAAAATGTGAAATAATAATGATGTGTATTTTTTGAAAAAATATTGAAATGAGAATGATTGATGTGATATTTGTACGTGAGTAGAAATTATTTGCATGAAAAATAAGTTTGTACAAATTACTGATATGAGTATTTTGGGAAATGTGAAAATATGTGAAATATGATATATATTATTATGAGATGATGAAATGTGCACAAAAAATGATGAGAATATTTATATTAAATTAAATTGAGATATACTGAAATATGATTGATGATATGTCAATACCGCACAATAGTTGCAGGTGGGTGGTATTCCTTTCCTACTGATGCTGTTGGGGAGGTATGCTCAGTATGAAGACTGTGTGTGTGTGTGTGAAATTCTTTCTGATGACGTTGGGAATGTATGCTCAGTATGGAGAATGCGTGTGTGTGAAGTTCCTACTGATGTCGTTGGGGAGGTATGCTTAGTATGGAGACTATGTGTGTGTGTGTGTGTGAAATTCCTACTAATGTCGTTGGGGAGGTATGCTCAGTATGGACACTGTGTGTGTGTGTGTGTGTGTGTGTGTGTGTGAAGTTTATACTGATGTCGTTGGGGAGGTATGCTCAATAGGGAGATTGTGTGTGTGAAGTTCCTACTAATGCCGTTAGGGAGGTATGCTTAGTATGGAAATTGTGTGGTGAAGTTCCTACTGATGTCATTGGGGAGGTATGCTTAGTATGGAAATTGTGTTGTGAAGTTTTGATGCAGTTGAGGAGGTATGCTCAGTACGGAAATTGTGTTGTGAGATTCCTACTGATGTCATTGGGGAGGTATGTTCAGTATGGAAATCGTGAATGTGTTGAGAATTTGAATTATGTGATCTAATGTATTATGTAAAATACATAAATGTGAATTTATGTATACATAGATATGTAATGAGTTAAAATGGGAAATGATTATGAAAAATGAAAGAGTGTGTGTTTTATAAAATAAATAATTGAGACAAAGTAAAACTCTCTGCCTGAGGGCTTACTAAGTAAGGTGAGTGCCCTGATAGGTATCAGATGTGGCCATTCTTGGCAGCATAACGTGTTAAGGCAAAGGGAAGTTACGTGTATGGGCGGGCAATCTTCCCTATTCTCAGGAATTTTGCGGGTAATTATGTGTGTTAGAAATGAATAAACTTAAGAAATGATTTTAAAGCTTATAAAAGTTTGTGTTGTATATCTATATGATTATGAGAATGTGAATATCAGTGTATTTTCTCAGATGAAGTATTGTTTTGAAAAAAAGTAAAGCATGTTATAACTGAACTCATATGGCCACACACTGTAAATAATTTATTCCTTCTTACTGAGATGTGTCTTACTCAAATTATCTAAAATTTTCAAGGAACAAGGATAGGTCAAGTGATAGAGCTCCGTGATCATAGGGAGCTGGGATCCTGACACCCAGGGTGAGTTTTTAGACTAGGGGAGGTGTAATTCCCCTAGAGTTGAGTTGTTTTTGAGTCTGTTATGGTGATGTATATAGATGTATATTGATACTCTGGGTATGGTATTCTGACTAATATGTATATACTATATTCTGCTGTTAAGTTGTATAATGAAATAATTTTTAACCCTATACCCAATGCGGGTTGGGTTGTATGAATGGTAGTAGGATTGTTGACGTAGCCGATTTGTGGATGTTGTTTATGATAACATGTAAATTATTTATTATTGTTTATAAAAAAAATTGTACAAAAATTGGGGCATCACATGGCTAGCCGACCAGGGTAAGTTAACTAAACTCCGACAGTCAGATCGGCCCCCTCAACCCATATCTGATGGGGAGCCTGTCCATAACATAAGCACGATCGACTTCTGAATACCACCTATTATCTAAATAGGGGTTGCACTCTGAACTGAATATAGCTACGGTACCGTGCTCTGCTGCTGAATATGGTCCATCAAGGTCTAATACTATATACGTAACTGATATTTCTAAAATATTGTTTTTACCATGATTCTATAACATCCGAAATAACCATAACATCATATAAATTGCTGAGTAAACTGTAATAACTGAGTTTTTGAGATATCTGCTTAACTGAATAACTGAAATATCTTATTTACTGTATGAACTGAATGTTAGGATTTTAAAATAGATATATCATAATATTCTGAAAATACTGCAAAATACAAGTTTCTGCGCATATGTTGAAAATCATGGTATTCTGAAAATTATGGAAGCCTTGTATTGCTAATACTAACTCATGCCACACAATTAAATATCAGCATTATCGGGCTCTGAAACTGCATAAATAATCTGAATAATAATTTGCTGAAAACATATAATTTATACTGAATCATAATAGGTTTGCCTAACATAGCATATTTCCCTTACCTGACTCCTACTAAAATCTCCTATTGTGATGGGTCCTACACCCGCAGGACTCCCCACTCAATACCCTAAAAATCATATATCTCAAAACAAAATATCATTATTTCCTTGTGTACTACACTTCCTACAACTGTTGGAAATCCAAACTTTGACAAAAAGACCTTACCCTGAATCTATGATGAAATCCAACTTCGTCCCACCGACGATCCGCTCCAACAGACTTAGGAAGAACTTCCCCAAGAGCATTGTGGTGGACTCATATCGTCGATCCGGTAAACGACGGGGCCGAAATCAAAGAAAAAGGGAAGAAGAACCGTAGGGGAGAGGAGAGAGAAAGGATTTCAGTAAATTTTCTACCTAAAAACTGAGTTTCACACTATTTATACTGTGGCCTTCGTCATCGAGCCACATCACCTCATCGACGAGGTCAAGAAGGCAACTCGTCAACGAACTTCCCCTCTCGTCGACGGAGTTGCCTAGATATACTATCAATATCTACTCATCGATGAAGGACACCCTCGTCGGCTGCCTCCTCCTGTTACTGTTTCCATTTTCCTCCCTCTTTATTATTTAAATATCATTATTCTTCGAGTCATTACATGTGTTCTCTACTTAAATTGTTCATAATCATCATCACATTTTTCCATTCATTGTGACTATGCTTGGAGTGTTTGGAATAAGCTATTTGGTATATTGGGCAAATGTTAGGTGAGTTCTAAGAGAGTGGAGGATTATTTGTGCGGTGACTTTTGCTAGATTTGGCAGGAAAAAGGAAAGGGTTGCGCCATGGAAATGTGTTTTTTTGGCAATTTTTTTGGGGGTTGCTAATGTAGCGTAATGCGCACATTTTTCTAGGGAAGAAGTCGGCTCACGTGCTGGTTTGGGAAAAATATACATTATTCGGCTCAAATGCATAAGTGACATTTGGTAATATTTAAAAAAAATAGTATTTAGATACTTATATCATAGGATATTATATTATTATTTTTAAATATATTTTAAATTAAAAAATATCAACATTTTCTTAATAAAAAAAACTAATAAATAAATACAAATGAAGATTAAAACGTCTTAAACTTGTCGACACTTTCACTCAAGGAATCTTTCTTAAACCATCATTCAAGTTGATTTTCTCTTTCGTTTTTTATTCCGTAAAAAGCTCTATTGAATTTGAGTTATTTCTTATACCATCAATCAAGAAATTTTCCTTTTTTTTCTTTTTTTTTTATCCATTAAAGAGTTCTATTGAATTTGTTCCATTCCCTTTTCTTTTGTTATCATGGTTTTACTATTTTAAAACAAAAGCAAAATTATTAAATAAACAAATAAAGGTAACTTTTGAAATGTAGTCATTAGTTTTAACTTCTCTACAAATATATCGGTAATAATCTATTCAAAATAACATTCTCAGTCAATAATATGACAACAAGATATTTAACATAAGTTAAATACAAACACAAATTAGTAAGATATTTAACATAAGTTAAATACAAACACAAATTAGTAATTCTCAACAATTAGATGGCTATAGTAAATATGATTATTGCTTAGATTTACTTATATACCACAAATATTTCTATTTAGTTTGTCAATCTAACACAAATGTGCATAGATTCGTCAACTATTTTCCAAGCAATGGTTAGTTTCGAATGCAATTAGAGGAAAATGACATAGAAAAGCATTTTGTGGAGTGTAATATTCGTCTGAGCATGGGCAGCCCATAGGATAAATGCTTTTGTTTGCCCATAGTTATGGTACATTTTGATTCGTGCTTCTTTAATTTGATGTCATATGTACCAGTCAGTTTAATGACGTTCGTATTAAGGTGCTTAACAAACTGTATTTATAGAGATTGTATTTGATAACATAAATTTTGAATTTTAAATTTAATTTTTTAAGAATTTAAAGAAAATTTAAAATAACTTTGTGAAGCATTATATGATTATTTGGAAATTTAAAATATAAAAATGATTTTTTGCAATTAAAACATATCGTTTATTATCTACCTTTTTATATAAATCTTGAAAAACTAAAAGATAAGTTGGCATTTTTATAATCCTATGCAAATTCAAACTATTAAATGAAAGGCTATTTTCCACAACCAAACAAGCATTCATGAACTCTTTCGAAGGCTACTAGTGTCCTAGGCACATAAAATATATCAAGCCTAATGTCATTAAAATATATGTAACAAACAAAAAAATATGACAAGTACCTTTAAGTGTTCCTCAAAACTATTTTTTATGTGAAAAAGTAGTCCTATGGAATCGAAATAGGTTTAGTGTCATAATTTCACTTCTTTAACATTTTAATATTCAGTGCACTATATTGACATATTAGAATTCCCCGGTAGATCTAATCATAATTATATTAGTTTATATTATTATGTCATGATAAAAACGACCTAAAAATATTTTTAGGGTGGAGTGACTAATTGATGAATTACTTAACTATCGTGGGCAGAGGGAGGTATGCAAACAAGCTTTGCACCTATGCTTTATATATATAACTTAATATTACAAAATCAGGTCCCCCAAAGCTCTAAAATCGATTTCCACCGTCCAAATCGAAGGTCGACGAATCCCAAAGGCGCTCTCCAAATTTTAGCAAAATCGGATTATAAAAGACCTTCCGATCGTTAAGTTGATAAAGACTACACAACACACTACTACTGCCTCATACACTGCCACACACACTTCTTTTTCACTGTTGCGGCGCTCCAATTTTTTCTTTTTTTCTCCCTATATTGGCACTCCACACTGCTACCTCCTTTAATTGCCTTAACGGACTTCAAGCATATTGGCTTCCTTTTTCTTTTTTTTTTTATTTACTTATGTGGTTGGACCCAACAAGACTCACCCAGTAAAGGAGTCCCATATTAGCTCAGACCCTGTTAGGAAAGTTAGGATTTGCACCATCCTGTAAAGTGTGTATAGTTTGGCTCAGCCTAGTAATTGAGCTAAGGTGTCTTAGCCCCGTAATTTGAGCTGGGGAGTCTCCGCCCCATAAAGAGAGTGTAAGTGGCGTCACTCCGCCCAGTTAAAGTGAGCATTTAGTGAATCCTTGAACTGCTGGCTTAAGGTGGTGACGTAGGCAGATTGGCCGAACCCCGATAACAAATATTGTATCAATTCTTTATTTTTCACATTTTAATTTCTATACATGTATGTTTAATTATTTATTGTCTTGATTACTTTACACACATGCTTTGTAAGGACCCAAACTCAAGTGAGTTCCTGCATATAAATTTTTCAGCAAACGCATATAAATCTAAATTATTTTTATTACTAGAGCACTAATTAGATTTATTACAAATATATGTCTCAACTATTAAAATGAAAATTTCTAAAATTTTAAAATACACAAACATATTTTAAATTGTATTATGCTAAATTTTTATTCTACGCTACTCTTTCTACTCCCGCTCATGCATTTGCTACGCCAGATTTCTAGTATTCTCTTCAAAATTATCTGAAATGCAAACGATTGAGGGTGAAACGACGCTTAGTAAGTAAATAAGATTATTATTAGTGTGTAGTCAAAATGAGCTTTCATAATATTATACTTTTGTAAAAATAATATTTAACACTATAATTTCAAAACTGCTTTTAAAATAAATATGAAATTAAAAATTTTTACATAAAACTTTTACCATCAACTACAGTAATAAAATTTTATAACCATATATTGTAATTGTTAAATTAAACTTTTAATTTTAAAATTGTAACTATAATATTTAATTATATACATATATATTTTTCCTTACACGTTTCTTTTAGATCATCATTTAAGCACAAAAATGATCATGTTCACATAAACATATACTTTTTCTTCAAATTATCAATAGCTCTATATACATAATTAAATATGTATATACATATACTATAGAAATTACCCTTAGGCATGTTAGTTGTAAATTATGTTTTTGTTAGCCGTAAGTCATGTTTTTGTCAGCCGTAGATCATGTTTCTGTTAGTCGTAAGTCATGTTTACCCCAATGATTGGTTGTGCGGTCCGAAAACTAGATTTAGCTGACTGATCGGCCAAACTAAATCAACATATATAATCATTAAGTAAGATTTTTCCTATTAAACCCTAGTCCGACCCGAGTGTGCACTCAAGAGAAATTCATTATCATATAAAATCACTCTGTAAATAGTGTGAGTGTACTCTAATCCGTTTAAACTTTAAGCTGCGGTACCGAGCATTCGTAATTTTCTGTATCATTTGAGTCATAAAGGGTTTTGAAAATATTTTATTATATAATTTGTACAATTAAAATAATATCATGAAAATCTCTTTTGTACTCATATTTTCATGAAATATGCAACATAGAAATAAACTCATGCTACACAATTTTAATGTTAAAAATATTTTCTTAAATAGAAATTAATGTTATAAAATACCCGAGGGGTTTAGAACATTTCTTAACTAAAAAATAAACGCAAATATATTAAAGATAAAACTGATATAATTAAATATGCGTAAAAATAAATTTAGGATAATTTTATGAAAATAACTAGCATTTACTTACAAATAATCTCGGGTATAAATAAAAATCTAATATAATCAAATTTACTTACCTCTTACTTAACCTTATAATATGGTCACAACAAATATCTCAAAAAAATGAGATCGAAAAAGTGGGTGAATGAGAATTTTAATTATAATAAAAATTATCCCCCCACCACTAATTCTTTCATTCACTAATTTTTCTCTTCCTTTGGAAATTTTTTGTGAAAAATGAAGGTTGAGAACTTTCTATTTATAGAAAAATTCTGGAAAAGAAAATATATTTGTAAAAGTGTGAGGAGAGGGGTGAAATTATAATTTTTTTTAAAATAAAGGAATGGGCAAAGAATGGACATAGGATGGGCATGGGATGGGCTTCGGATGGGAGGTATGGGATGGGGATGAAGGTCCGACACTCTCATTTAATTAGTTTTTAATTAATTATTATTATTATTATTATTTTGAAATCATTATTATTATCATTGTTATTATTTTTAAGCTATATTTTAGTTTTTTTTATAAAAAAGATTAAGTTCGAATTTTGAAAACTCATATGTGCCCCATATGGTCTTGTGGGCCCCGTACAACTTTGAGACCCAAGTGAGTCTTATGTAACTCTAATAGTTCTCACATGATTTTATGGGTCCTGCACAGTTTCGGGACTCATGTAGGCCCCACACGGTCTTGTGGGCTCGGCATAGTGTTTGAATTGATGTAATCCCAAGAGGGGAATGAATTGGATTTTAAATCATTTTTTGCTAATTTAAACAATTACGCCGATTCACCACATATCATATCTCATTTAATATAAAACGCTGTATGTAAAATGATTAAGCTATTGCTTCATGCATACACGTGTATCTCATTCAATGTAAATGTATGCATGCAACTAAATATAACAGTAAATAAGTAGGCATACACATATTGAATTTAAAGTGTAGTAATTTAAATGAGATAGGGAAAGAGAGACACAAGATTCGTTATCGAGGTTAGGCCAAAACCAGCCTACATCCCCGCTTTGGGCATACCCCCCAAGGATTCCACTAAACCTACTCACTTAACTGGGTGGAGTAAAAGTTTTTTACATCCTCTCCTTACGAGGTAAGGAAAACCCAGCTTAATTACTAGGTTGAGTTGAACTAGTCTCACTTACGGGGTTGAGACTCCCCAATTCAATTTCGGATTGAACCGAACCGGTCTCATTTACGGGGCTGAGACTCTCCAGTTCAATTGACGGGCTGGACCCAACCAGTACATTAAAACCATTTTTGTACATGAAAATGCTTTTGAAAAATATAAGCAGAAATGTACACAATAAAACTCAATACATGCACTCTAATGTGATATGAGTTATGCTCAGTAGAGTAAGAGTATCTTTCAAACACATTTAAACCCTAACAACAACATTCTCCCAAAAACATATTTCAATACAAAGTAGGAGAACTTAGGGTTTTGCTCTAAAATAATTTTTGCAAAAACAATGTATATATGCTCTTTGATGTGAAGTGAATAAGCAATGAAAACTTCAAAGATCAAAATAAATTAAATATTTCTCCAACAAAGATTAGCAATAAAAAGTATTGAAAATATTAAAATTTATGCTTAAAAGATGTTTTTGCAATCAACACGATCAAAAATAAATTACCCAAACAAAATGTTCTCTTATAGAAAATATTCAATGAATGAAAGAAAGAAAGTTGGGAGAGTACAAGATTTTTGCCCCAAATAAAAGAATGTTGGTCTTATAAGGTTTAACATTTTGTTTTGATGCTAACAAACAAGTAGAACTTAACATATTTGGTTAAGTGATGTCTTTTCAGGACTCAATGATGAATGCAAGGTTAAAGAATTCATGAAAGCTTATATTTCAAAGAAGGATGATCAATATGAAGCATAAAACATGGATTCAAAAATATATTCAAAGATAAAGCTTGAAGATCATGAGAGCATGAGGATTAAAGAGAATATAATGAAAGCTCAAAAAAAGTTTGAAAGATCAAACATCAGCAACAAAGTGAACTCAAAGCAAAAAGGAGTTAAATCAGTTTTTAGGACAAGCTTTGTAAGTACTTCAAATATGATCTAAGTATGATTTTTCATTTTGAAGATATATTATTATTATTATTATTATTATTATTACAAATTATGTAAGTCAAAACATTATTTTATGTATATGTACTTATTACGTGTACAAACAATGTTTACCTTATTTATCTTATAAAATTTCATTTTGACTAGGCCAACCTCTAGGGAGTGACTAAGCCGCAATAGTTTTTGAGCATTCACTAAGACAAGGTCTTTCTTAAATATCAAACATGAAATCAAGGATCCTACAGAAAAGCACCTATGTATTGATATTAAGTTAATAATCATTTTTATTATTTTATTATTATTATTATACTTTAATTGTATATATATTTTTAGGGTCATTACATGCTCTAAATATTCGGGTAATTTGCAACTACTCCTAGGTTGTGAAAGACTGTATGTAATTTGAATTTAACCTAGGAATATTTTTAAATACCAAATTCGGCTCCCCTCTCTTGGGAATATATCATTCCTTATAGAAAATTTCTTATTTTTTATTTTCAATTAAAAATTTTTAGAATACGACCATTTCTCATTTTTCCAATATTTGCATAGAAAAACTAGAAATAAAAACCAATATTTATATAGAAAAGCTAGAAAATAACTTTGTTTGCCAGATTTTTCCATATAAGCATTGGAAATTTTAAAAATAAGATGGTATTTTTAAAAAAATTAAAATTGTTAATTAAAAGTAAAAAAGTTATTTTTCATGACTGAACTTGCCATATAATTGTTCAAAACTATAAAACAAGGAGGCATTTTGTAATTTCTTAAAAAATTAGAAAGAAAAAAATAAAATTATCTTCCACAAGCGAAGAGGCCATTAATAATTTGAAGTAAATAAAATAAACTAAGAAACTAACTAAGTAATTAAGGTAAAGTTTGATATGTTTTCTATTTTTCTCACACCTTCTTTCAAGGAGTTTTCCTTTCTCCTTCATTTAAGGAATTTTTCTACTTTTTTTTCTTCTTTTTTTATTCAGAGTGGTGTTTATTCTATTCCATTTCTTATCGTTCTCGCAAGATTTAACATTTTAAAATGAAACAAAATAAACTAACATATAAGTAAATAAATATAGATGAAATCCAAATCGTTTTGAAATTATTCTACACAAAATTTTTCTTGCACCTTCATTCAAGGAGTTTTTCTTTCTTTTCTTTTCTTTTCCTTTTCCTAGTTCTTATCCATTAAAAAGTCCTATTTAGATGAGTTGTAAAACAAGTGTTTGTTCCATTCCAATTTTTACCATCCGTCAAAAGGTTCAATATTTTAAACAAAATAGATTAAGGTAATGAACAAATCAATAGAAGTGAAATTTGAAATGTGTTAAATTTGTCCCACACCTCCATTGCTTTTTCTTACACCTTCATTCAAGGAGTTATTTTTTATTTTTTCTTTTTTCTTTTTTGTTTTTCATTATGCAGTATGAATATTTGTTCCAATCATCTTTTATCATCCCCTCACAAGAATTCATATTTTAAAACAAAATAAAATAAATTAATAAATAAAATAAAGTGTAAAACGTTTTACACTTGTTTTACGTCTTCGTGGACTTTTTCTTACACCTTCATTTAGGCCCTATTTGAAGCTCAAAAAATTTTAAAAAAAAATTAAAGAAATTCATTTTTTATGTTTGATTATTGAGGAAAGTATAATAATAATAATAATAACACATTAATGAACAAAATTATGACATCATTAACATTTGATTTTCTTTTTTTTTGGGAAAAATTATATTTTTTAAACATAAAGAAAGGCTAATAAGCCTACGATCTTCAAATCATACGAAAGAAGTGTCGACACCCCAATTTTAACCAGACTACCCCAAGCAGACCTGACACATAAAGTTGACCTCATGCTCCGGAAATTGGAGGACCCTTCTGAGAGACCCAATTGAGTCTCGGTTTGTCTTCAATGAGTCTCGTTGTTTTCATCGAATCCCGGTTCCATTTTCAATGAGTCTTGTTTTTCTTGCCGAATCCCGGTTTAGTTTCGTTAAGTCCTGGTCTGTCTACCGAGTCTCGTGTTGTCTTCCAGGAACCTCGGAGTTTCAATCAAGTCCCGATTGTCTATCGAGTCCTGATTTGTCCTTCGTGAGTCTCGGAGTTTCAGTTGAGTCTTGATATGTTTTACCAACTCTCGGTTTGTCTTCCATGAGTCTCGGAGTTTCAATTAAGTCTCGGTATGCTTACCGAGTCCCGTTTTGTCTTCCATGAGTCTTAGAGTTTCAATTGAGTGTCGGTGTGTCTACCAAGTCCCGGTTTGGAGTTTCAATTGAGTCCCGATGTCTTCATTGAGTCCTATTTTTGTCTTTAATGAGTCCCGATCCGTTTTTTCCAAATCTCGATGCCTCTACCGAGTTTCGGTTTGTTTTCAATGAGTCTCATTGTTTTTACCGAGTCCTAGTTCGTTTTCAGTGAGATCGGTTGTTTTTATCGAGTCCTGATTCGTTTTCAGTGAGACCAGTTGTTTTACAGAGTTTCGGTTCGTTTCCAGTGAATCCAGTCGTTTTTATCGAGTCTCGGTTCGTTTTCAGCAAGTCCGGTTGTTTTTACCGAGTCCTAGTTCGTTTTGACTAAATTCCAAGCATCTTAAGAAAATGGAATCCGGGTCCTCCTTTTTCCGGGAAATCAAGTTTAACTTTCGGCCGAGTCTCTCTTTTCAGAAAGACAAGGGTCGTTAAAAAAATACAAAAATCCTAAATATTAGTATATTATTATTACTACTATTAGTATATTATTACTACTGCTATTACTATTATCATGTTAGGGTAATAATAGTAATAATAACAACAACAACAACAACAACAATAATAATAATAATAATAATATTAATAATAATAATAATAATATTATTATTATTATTATTGCAAAACAAACAAAAAAAAGAAACAAAACACAAAAAACAAAACAAAAAAAAACAAAAACGACCTTTAAAGGTCATTCACTATTCACACGAGGAGCGGGGCGCACGGTTCAGGCCCCATCTGAGATCTCTCTCTCTCTCGCTCTCTCTAGTTTTTACTCGCTGGCCATTACCCATTCTCTAGCTCCATCGCCGAAGCACCACCCGGACTCCATTATCTTCTCTCGGCCATAATCCTCGGCCACCAGTCCGCTGCAACCTAGCACCGACCACAACAACCGCCACCCATCACCTGTAACCACCACACAGCCACCCTCACCAGCTCGCCCTACACCATCTCCAATGCAAGCCAGACAAGCTCACTCGCAACAAATCCCCATCCCACATCTCTCTTCTCCCATTCTTTCATCTCCTAAATGGGTTGGGATCAGCAGCCATGAACACAAAATCGCCATTGCCATCATCTTCAATAACTACTACAAACTCCGTATTCCCATTCACCCACGCCCTCACACTCCACCCCGTTCCTCCTCCAGCATAACACGCGGCCACCATCTAGCCTCTCAAGCTCCCACACTCTACCCTCTCAGATCCAGCCACTCCACGGCCAGCAGCAACAACCCACGAAAACACCCAGCAACTGAGTACCCACCACCTGTAATCACCTCCCGGCAACAAACCCCCAGCAGCCTCACTCTCTGCAGCTCTCCCATATCTCTGCCTTACTCACGGCCACTAACCAACCACACCAGCAGCTCTCCCTCTCTCTCGGATTCAATCATAGCAACCCAAACCACTCGACACCACCTGCAACTCCAGCACCTGACTAGCTCCAGCACCCGACGACTTTCCAACAGCTGCTCTTTGCCAGCCTCCAGTAGCAGCCACCCGAGGGTTCACCAGCAGCACCAGTGGTTCTCCTCTGCAACACCAACTCCCGAGCACCACCACCACCTGCAGCCGCCCCTAATAGCAGCACCCTATCCTTATTCACAGAATAGCGTCACCCTCTTTTACTGCAGAGAAAAGTCACAGAACCGCCATCCGAGTTCCTTTCTCAAACGGTTCCCATCGTCACTTTCACACCTGCATCTCCTTCGGCTCTTGCAGTGTTCTCGGTATACTCTCTTTGTCTCTCTTCCCCACATCCCATGGGTTTGCAAGGAGATTTTGTTTCTTGCAGGATTGATGAATTGGGTGCATGCAAAGTGTTTGCAAAAATGCTTTAATGAAGAAATGGTGTTTGGGGATCGTGTGCGTGCAAGGTGTTTGTGAAAATGTTTTAATGAAGTGAGCGCGTTGGTGGTTTGTGTTTGCATGTGAGATGCTTGTGAAATTTTTTGAGGTGATTGTGTTGTTGGATGGTGTTTGCATGTTAGGTGTTTGTCAAAATGTTTAAATGAAGTGAGTGCATCGGTGGATTGTGTTTGCGAAGTGTTTGTGAAAATGACTTAATGAAGGAAGTGTGTTCAGATTGTGCATACTAAAGCCCAAGACACTGCTGGCTTTCTGCATTATCAACAAAAGGTTTGGCTTCTCAAATGCTTATATAGGCTGAATTAATGCCATGGTTGTTCCATTACAACCAAATATCATCACCATGCCTTCATTCATCACACACCATACACACTTCTCACACCCCATTCACCCACCTATCCACACACCAACACACATTACACATGCTTTCACACACCTATGCACAACATTCATACATTACTCTCATTAGGTTATGTTGACATGAAAGTGCGGTGTTTGTGAAAATGCCGGAGTGAAGACACACACCATTACACACACCATTACACACACCGTTCACACACATTAACACACACTACTCACACACATTAACACACACTGTTCACACACTTTTTCACACACCCTCACATGCTAATTTACTAACTTTAACTAACATTTTATTTCTTTACTTGCATTCATACTAACCCTAACTCATGCTTCTACTAACTCATGCTAACAGTTTAATTTCCTGCACACTAACTCTTAATTTCCCGTATACTAACATTTAAATTCTTGTACACTAACATTTAAATTCCACTATACTAACTTTTAAATTCTTGTATACTAACTTTTAATTTTCTGTATACTAATATTTAATTTCCTGTATACTAACCTTTAATTTCTTGCATACTAACATTTAATTTCTTGTACTCTAACTTGCATACTAACACATGCTAACTTGCATACTAACATTTACTTACCTGTATATTATTTCCTTTACACACATTTATGCATACACATTTTTGCACATGTTGTTTACACATGTTTGTGCACACATTTGCACCTACCCACATGCATGTATACATGTATTCATACATGCATGCATTGCATCATCGCTCACGACTTCATTCATTCATGCATGTGCATACCTACCGCACATCATGCATGCATGTAGGTTCGTTCTTTTCCATGCATCATGTCATTGCTCGTTCATGCATGCATGCATATGCATGCCCATTCATACCATGCATGCATTTGGATCCTCACCTACAGATACATATACATATGCATGCATTCACATACACATTCATATACACTCACACACATATGCATGCATGCATTCATATGCATTCACATACACCCACATTCACATCCATGCACATACATGCAATCGCACGTACACCCACGTCCACATGCATACATATGCATGCAATGCACACAGTCACATGCTCATTTCCATCCATGCACACGTACACCTGGGCATTCCGATATCACCCATGACACTATTATCTAGGTTATTGTCAGTCTATGTCGGTATGCATGTGCATGCCCATTCACACACCGTATGTGTCATTGCCCATTCACGCATGCATGCATATGCATGCTCATTCACACACTGTGCGTGTGCATTCTTCCCTATCCATGAATACACATGTTTATGCGTCGTGTCATCATCTAGGTCGTTACTCATGCATACACGCACACATGTGCATACCCGTTCATGCACCACTCCTATGCATGCTCACCAGTGCCTCACATGCATGCGCATATTCATGTGTTGAGGTCATTGTTCATATGCATGCACATGCATTCATACATATGCACATTCAGGCACGTACACGTTCATACACATGCACATTCATGCATATACTCATTCATACACGTGCACATTCATGCACGCACACATTCCCACACGTGCACATCATGCACGCACACACATTCGTGCACGTGCTCATTCGTGCATGCACACACATTCATGCATGTACTCATTCATACACATGCACATCATGCAAGCATACACATTCGTGCACGTGCTCATTCATGCATGCACACACATTCATGCATGTACTCATTCACACACGTGCACATTTATGCACATACACATTCATACATGTGCCCATCATGCACGCACACACATTCGTGCACGTGCTCATTCATGCACGTGCACATTCATGCACGTACACATTCATACACGTGCACATCCATGCACGCATGCACATTCAGGCACGTGCTCATTCATGCATGCACGCACATTCGTGCACATGCTCATTCATGCATGCACGCATGTCCATACACGCGCTCATCCATGCATGCACATGGTCATGCATTCATGCTCACACAGGCACCATGCATCATTCATGCACTCTAACATACACTTGAACACACACAGCTCACGCGTAAGGCAACGCATGTTGATTCATGGTCTTGGCCAAGACCTTAAACTAGTTTTCCTCCGAACTAGCCAATGTTTGACCGGTTCATCCTCCCCCGAACCGGTTCATGCCGGTTTTCTCCATTTCACTCGTATATTATTATTTAGATATCCAGAAAATTCACAAAAATCACAAAATTGTCAAAAATCCCAAAAATATTTTCATACTTTGATTTCCATTGATTTTATTTGAGTTATTTTTGAAGTTCGGGAAAAATCACAAAAAAATGTTTTCACACTTAGAAAAATAAAAAATATATATTTTTTAGGCACAGAAAATCATTTTCATCCCGAACAAATTTCAAAAACCTCCCGGAATAGTATTTTCTTGTTTAAAAAAAACTACAGATTTTAAAACCTCCGGGAGCGTATTTTGTATCTTATTTTCTTGATTTTTCATCCCAATGATTGCAACCAAGGGCGCGGGCTCTTTGGAGTATTAGATTATCCCGATTCTGAGGGAATACCTATAGTATTTTCATTTTTTTGATTCTTGAAAGGGAGTAATCTTTAAAGGCTTATCATGTTTATTTTGGGGATAATTTTCGATTAATCTGGTATCGTTCGTAAGAACGGGCGCTTATGGGGTGCTAATACCTTCCCCTCGTGTAACCGTACTCCCGAACTCGACTCTAATGACGCAGACTGATTCTACCCCTAACGGGGTAGCAATCAAGTGTTCTAATCGCACTTCAAAAGGTTAGTGGCGACTCCATCACAAATTGCTTTTCCACGAAAATCACACATCCATTTTCCCAGTTCGCAGCCACACCCATTTTTGCCAAAGAGTGGTTTTCTCTGGGCCGGGTCCAGGACGTTGCGACAAGAAGATAATCTCCACCTACTCCATTAAGGCAGGATCTAAAAGCTCTAAAATTTGGAAATCTTGCTTTAACATTTAGGATTTACTTGCTTTGTTGATTCATTGCCTTCCAATGATAATATACTAAAATTGTCGAAACTAACTTGCAAATTTGATCGAATCTAGGGTTACACAAAGCAAAAAGTCATCTAAGATTATCCTCGATCCCAAAGTAAAGCAAGCCCTTTAATTTTGAATTCAGCCCTTGCAATTTTATATTCTTGTCCAAAGGTCTAGTAGTCAAAAAAATAAGTGGGTTCCTGTCTCAATACAAAAGGCAGAGAGTTTATAATAAGAATCTCATAGAGGTAGCCATGCTATTAAAGAGAATTTAGGAATATAATGAAAATTGAATTTATTTTCTGATCTTTTCCTATCATTTTCCAAATGAAACATTTGACTCAAATAGACTAAATGATTGTCTTTATCTTTTGAGAAAGACTAATAAGAATTGGTTTGAAACCCACCAAAAGTTTGATATGTTTTCTATTTTTCTCACACCTTTCATTCGAGGAATTTTCCTTTCGCCTTCATTTAAGGAGTTTTCCTATTTTCTTTTCTTTTTTATTTTTTTTATTCAAAGCCGTGTTTATTTTATTCCATTTCTTACCATTCTCGCAAGATTTAATATTTTAGAATGAAACAAAATAAACTAACTTATAAGTAAATAAATGTAGGTGAAATCAAAATCGTTTTGAAATTGATCTACACAAAATTTTTCTTACACCTTCATTCAAGGAGTTTTTCTTTCTTTTATTTTCTTTTTCTTTTCCATGTTCTTATCCATTAAAAAGTTCTATTTAAATGAGTTGTAAAATAAAATTAAGTGTTTGTTCCATTCCATTTTTTAGTGCTCCCTAAAAAGGTTTAATATTTTAAACAAAACAAATTAAAGTAATAAACAATTCAATAGAAGTGAAATTTGAAATGTCTTAAATTTGTCCCACGCCTCCATTGCTTTTTTTCTTACACCTTCATTCAAGGAGTTATTTTTCCTTCTTCTTTTTTTTTTTCATTACCCAGTTTGAATTTTGTTCCATTTCTCTTTTACCATCCCCTCACATGATTTAATATTTTAAAACAAAATAAAATAAATTAATAGATGTAAATAAAGTGTAAAACGTTTTACACTTGTTTCACGTCTTCATGGATTTTTTCTTACACATTCATTTAGTCCCTATTTGAAGCTCAAAAAATATTATTTTAAAAAAAATTAAAAAAAAAAATAATTTTTATATTTGATTATCAAGGAAAGTAAAAATAATATTAAAAATAAAAAAACTTTGTAGCACATTAATGAGCAAAACTTTGACATAATTAACATTTTATTTTCTTTCTTTTTTTCGAAAAAATTAGGAAAAAATATATTATTTAACATAAACAAAGGCTAATAAGCCTACAACGTCCAAATCATACGAAAGAAGATACATCTACACCCACTCCATCGAGGTAGGATCTACAGTTCTGAAATGTGGAACATCTTGCTTTAACATTTAGGATTTACTTTTTTTTTTTTTTATTACATAGGAATTGGCGTTGGGGCTGGCTTTAACTTGGCTGCCTCAGCATCTTTGCCAATAGCAATCTCCGCCGCAACACGAGGAGGATGGAACTCAAGCGTTGCAGTGGCAGCAGTTCTCTTCGGAGAGCAGAAGCGGCTTCGTCTCCGGCATTGGCAGCGATCGTCTCTGGCATTGCAGTGAGGAGGGTTGGGCTGCGACTGAGATAGCGACAACGAAGAAGTGGTGACGAAGAACTTGCGTCGGTGACATACAGTGACGGCAGACATAGGGTCTTCGGGAAGGGACACCGCAGGTTTGGTTTTTTAGTTATTATTTTTTTTAGTTTGTTTTTTTGTTGTTCAATATGGAAAACAGGTACATGAAAGACATAACCGCGCCGTCTTCGGTAGCTGTTACCGGAGGGTTGAGGGGAGGTGTCGACGCTAGTTTACGAGTTGCGAGGAGTGGTTCGAAGGATAGGAAGGTTGAAAAGGGGGAAGGTTTTGCTGGGAAAAAATCATTTGCGGAAGCCTTGAAAAGGCCAATTCCATCTTCAAAATTCAAAATCCCGTTGAGGAAATCTGAACTAATTAATGGGAAATTACGTTTTGTTTTCTCGGATGTGGAGATGGAAAAGGCTGCTGAGGATCTGAAATTTGCGTTGGTGCTTAAATTTCTTTCTGCAAGGCCTTTTATCGAGGTCCTTCGGAGGCATATTATCCAATCCTGAGGTCTCTCTGAAGTCCCAATGATAAGTTTTATAGACTACTATCATGTTCTGTTGTATTTGGTAAACAAAAAGGACTACATTCATGCATGAGCACGAGAAGGAAGATGGGTGGCATGGTGCCAATTTTGGTTTTTTAACTGGTCCATGAATTTTGATGTCAACAAGGAGCCATCGATCGCACCTCAGTGGATTTTCTTACTAGGTCTGACTTTACATTTATATAGAATGGACTGTTTTCAAAGTTTGGCCACTAGATTTGGTAGATTCTTGGGGATAGATAATGCCACATTATATAGAACACGAGCCACTGGTGCGAGATTATGTCTTGAAGTGGATTTGAAGAAGGATCCTGTGGAGGGTTTTCCGTTGGTGGTAGGACAAAAGTAGAATTGGAAAAGGGTAATATATGAGAAAAGAGGTTTCTATTATAATAAATGTTGTAGGTAAGGTCACACTGAAGTAGTATGCCAGTTTGGAGGTAAGTCTAAGGATAAAAGGAAGATAGGTATGAGGAAGGAGGGAGATGGTATGGTTTGGAAAGAAGTGGGTAGAAAAGAGAGTATGATAGTTGAAGAGGAAGGTCCTGTTTTGAAGATTCAGGATCAGAGGGTGGAGGAGAAGAAGGATGGAAACGTGAGTGGTCCATCGAATGTGATTGAGAAAAATAAAGAAATGGGGAATGAGGTAAATAATGTGGGTACTCAAAAAGTGGATGAAGTTAATTTGGTAGAGAAAAATAGTGGAGAGAAAGCAGATCGTGGACAACACCAGAAGTCAGGGGGTAGGGGTGCAGGTAGAACTAGGAGGTTGTTCTAGGTCTGCCCAGGTAACTGGAGTTGTTTATGAAGGAGGGAGGGGAAAAGTTGAAAAGGACAAGGATGGGGAGGTAATTTTGGTGGAGGAGGTGGATGAGAGAGAGGGGAATGTGAAGGGTGTAGTGTGTGTGGATAATTATGATGTGTTATCTGAGGGAGATATGGAGGTTTGCATTGATATTTAAAAAGAATATTACTCTAATCCAGGTAATGTGACAGTGGGTGAATTAGAAGGAAGGAATAAGGATGATGGACAACTGAGAAAGTCTAAGAGGGCTAAGGCAGTGCCTGAAACATTAAACTTATGGTTGACAAAATTATGTTTTGGAATATAAAAGGGTTGGGCACGTCGAAGAGAAGATTGAAACAAATTGTGAAACATCAAAAAGTTTCGATTTTGCTAGTTTCGGAACCTTTTCAAGATATAAAAAAGATACGAAGGTGGGTGGTGTATTTGCAATTTACTAATTTTTGCTCTAAAGTAGAGGAAGGTGGGAAGATTTGGCTGTTCTGGAAAAACGATGTTAAAGTGAATTGGGTGGGTGCCTCAAATCAATGTGTAACAGTTTTGTTAACAGATGATAGAGGTTCTCTACTTTTTACTTTTGTATATGCTAAATATTATCATATTGAGAGAAGAGATTTATGGGATCAGCTTCAGGCGATGTCGAGTTTTGATGTGACTTGGGTTGTTATGGGAGATTTTAATGTAATTCGGTCAGATGAGGAAAGGGTGGGAGGTAGACCTCACCTAGGTTCGTTTATGGCTGAATTCAATGGTTGTATTAATAGTTGTGAATTTGGACCTCAAATTTGAAGGAAATCAGCTTTCATGGTGTAACGACCAACAAGGTTTGACGAGAAGTTGGGCGAAATTGGATAGGGTGCTGATTAATAATGTTTTTTCTATAAAGTACGGTGAAGCTAAGACATCTTTGTTGAAAAGAAATACTTAGGATCACTCTCCTATCATATTACAACTGTGTGCGAGTATGGAGAGGTATGGGCCAGTGCCTTTTAGGTTTCAGAACATGTGGACGTCGCATGGGGATTTTTTGAAAATGGTTGAATCATCTTGGAGAGATCACATTGTGGCGGATTCAGGATTCTGTAAATTGGCGGGTAAATTGAAAAGGCTAAAACAAAAGGCTTAGGGTGTGGAATAAACAAACTTTCGGTCGTGTTGGCGGTTTTATTCAAGAGTTGGAGGAAAGGATGGAAAAATATAAGAATTTACTACACATAGAGTACTCAGAATCAGTTGAAGAAAAGTTCTTTGTTTCTAAGGCTGAATTGGAGGTATGGTATAGAAGGGAAGAGACGCGGTTGGCATAACAAGCAAAGATGAAATGGTTGATTGATGGTGATCAGAATTCAAAGTTTTTTCATGCTGTGATTACGCAAAAAAGGCATAATTCTTGTGTAAATTCAAGGGTGCTTCCTGATGGTTAGGTGTTGGAAAATATGCAGATGGTCCATGATGAGGCTGTGAATTATTTTGAGCAATTCTTGAGGCAAAATAGTTCAGTGCAATAGTCAAATATGGACGGTATTATCCATTCAGTGGTTTTTGAGGAGTCTACAGGTCAGCTGAGGGAAGATTCAACTGAGGAGGAGGTTTATGAAGCTATTTCTTCTATTTCTGTGAATAGTAGTCCGAGACCGGATGGGTTTGGGTCTTCTTTCTATATTACCTTTTGGAAGATTATTAAAAATGATGGGATGGATGCGGTAAAAGAATTCTTCAGAGGTGATATGTTGCCTCGGTATTTTTGTTCCTCTTATATAGTGCTTTTTCCATGCTTTTGGTTTTCCATATTGATTTTGTAAGTTGATTCAGAATTGTATTTCTACTCCATGGTTTTCTGTCATAATGCATGACACTTATAGAGGTTTTTTTAAGTCAAAAAGGGGCTTGAGGCAAGGGGATCTATTGTCGTCGTATATTTTCATCATCATGGAAGAAGTTCTTTCTAAATTAATTCAAAAAAAGTTGTTTAAGAAGCAGATTTTACCGTTTGCACATCCGTGTAGTGCACCTATTATATCGCACTTAATGTACGCGGATGATGTTGTTATATTTGCTAATGTTGGAAAAAAATCTGTTAGGCAGTTAATGGAGGTGATTAAGGTGTATGAAAATTGGACTGACCAAAGGGTGAATAAAGATAAATCAACTATTTTTTTTCTCAAATAAGTTGAGTGTTCAGAGGAAGGGAGAAATTCTTCAAAAGACTTGTTTTATTGAAGGTAAATTTCCTTTTACATATTTGGGTGTTCCAATAGTGGATGGTAAATAGAAGGGCTGTCATTTTGACCCTTTAATTCAAAAAATCAGTAAGAGAGTTGAAGGTTGGAAAAGTAGACTATTTTCTCAAGAAGGTCATCTAGTTTTGTTGAGACATGTGCTTTCGAGTATGTCATTACATCTATTAGCTGTTCTAAATGCCCTGAAACTGGTGATAAAAAAGATACAAGGCATGCTTGCTTCTTCCTTTTTTGGGGATTTAAGGATGGAAATGAAAAAATGAAATGGAAGGCTTCGAAGAAATTGTGTGTTCCTGTGGAGGAGGGGGCATAGAAGTAAGGGACATTTCGGAAGTGCAATGGTCTTTGTTCATGAAATTTGGTTGGCATTTATTAACTCAAAATTCTTTATAGGCTAGATTTTTTAAAGCTAAATATGTAAAAGGAGGACATATTGCTCTTTGCAAACCTCATGGATCAGATTCTTCCTTTTGGAAGAAAGTTCTACAGGGTATGCCTGAACTATTAAGTAAATCTAAGTGGAAGGTTAGAGAAGGAAATGTAAAATTGTGGTATGATAAGTTTCTAGATTCAAGACCTTTGTTTGTAGATTGTCTAGATGGTGCATATTCACATATAAAATTAAAATATTTGGTTATTATGATGCGTGGGATGTGAAAAATTTGCAGAGGATTTTGGGGTTTAATAAAGTGGAAGAAGTGGTGGAAAATGTGGGAAATCTTAAAAACTCTTTGGACATACTGTTATGGCTCTCGGAAAAGGATGGTTGCTTTAATACAAAGTCTGCATGGGAGGTTATCAGAGTTAGAGCTCCAAAATTTGATTGGGCAAAGTGGGTTTGGAATAAATGGTTACCGAAGAAAATTACTATCTGTATATGGAAGGCCGCTTTTGAGTGCTTAAGCGTTGATGAAAAGGTGAGAAGGGTGGGGGTTTCTCTTGCTTCGGCATGTAATTGTTGTGAGATGAGGCAGTCAGAAGACATGAAGCATGTGTTAACTAAAGGAGACCTTGCTACCTAGGTTTGGAGGAAGGTTTCAGTGGAGGTAGGTGTACCTTTCCTTAGGCAACAAAGTTGGAAAGAAAGAATCCAAATGTGGTTTAATAAGGCTTCTAGATTCTCTCAATTGGGATCATTGATGGGTTTGATTCCTTGTTTAGTAGTTTGGAGACTGTTGAAAAGGAGATGTGCGGCTAGAATGGAGAGGAAATTAGAGAGAAGTACAGATGTGTGGCTGTCTATTAAGTATTGGATGGGGGTTTTGAGCAGGAACATTGTAGTGATCATAAAAATTTAAAAAAAAAAATTTAAAAATTAAAAAAAATTATTATTTAAAAAAATTAAAATTAAAAAATTAATTAATTAATTAAATTATTATTATTAACAATTAAATAAAATAATAATATAATAATATATATTATATATATTAGAAAGGAAGATTCAATATTAAGATTGAAATCTCATGATTAAGATGCAGAAGCCGCCGCCCCTCCCCTACAGCGAATATCACCTTCGTTCCCTCTCTCCCACTCTCCTCCATTTCCTCTTCGTTATTCGGCCGATAAAAAATCTTAAAATACTGTTGGGTTCTACTCGCCGCCACTGACATTTCTACTAGAGCGGATCTGTCGTAGGAGTGGCGTAGTCATATCTCTTGGGGTAAGGCCAAATCTCAAACTAACCTCAATTTCTCCTAAACTATAAGCCCCATTAATGAATGGAAATTGTCAGGAGACTCGTGGGGAGATTCTCTACAATATAGCCGGAGCGGGTTTTCAAATTGGAGCTTTGGGGTACCAATCCTAAATCGGGGGTAAGTTTGATAATTTAGGTTTTTATTAGGCTATTTAGGGTATTCAGAACCTAGGAAAATTTTAGGGAAAATTACTCTAAGAATTGTGACAAATAATATGGTGAAATTTGAATCTTAGGGCTTAGGGATTTTTGAACACCTGGGGCGTAGGCCGGGGTATTATCGGGCTTTTTCAGGAATCAGGTAAGGGGATTAAGTTAAGTCAGTAATTTTATGAAACTTGAATCAAATTAATTGTTATGTTTATATAAATATATTTATTTATTCATTCATTCATTCATTTGGGAATTTAAAGGTTGTTTTGAAAACCAGCCGTTCGAAATTGATTTTACAAACTTAGGATATATGGTATGATATTTTTTTAATAAAGTGAACGGTGGAAAGTTTGTTTGTTTATAGGGATATGTTAAAATGTGAAAAATCATGTGGCAAATGATTTAATTTGTATGGATTATTGTATATCTAGATTTGGGATTTTGAAATACTAAATTGTTAGTGAGATACTAAATTGTTTGAGAAATACTGGAAATGCTTGTGAAAATACTGGAACTGTTTGTGAAATACAGGTGTTTGAGCTAATGGCCAATGGTCGGGTATTTTTTGATTCGCCAAGGGCTAGGATTATTATTTGACGGTCAAGGGCTGAGTTTTAATTGATGGCTATATTCAAGATTGTATTTTGTGGCCGGGGGGCGGGTTTTTGGAATATAGAAAATATATGTGAATTAATGTTTTAAATGGTGATTTCTATTATCTAAATTGCATGATATGCTTTAGGAACCCTGGGGACCAGTGTATTGTGAGCACGGTACCATTGCTAGAGATTTGTTATGTCGCCGTGTGTGCCCACACCTGTGATGAGAGGTGTAGGGTAGACTTGTCCGATTTGCCTACGTGAGGTGAATGCACCCCCCTAGGTGAGGGCAATCGGACCAGCAGTTGAAGCTACATTTACCCGCGGAGTATGTTAGCGGAGAGTATAGATGACTACTGTCTGAGTGGATCCCCTAGGACATTAGTCCAGCCTTCGAGCCGCACAACCCGTGCCATGGGGAAGTAAATGGCGTGTTTGTCACAGGGAGTGTCTTATATGCATATCTGTTAATTTATGTGAATACGGTTAATTAATGAGATAACTTTGAGGGCTTACTAAGAAAGATGAGTGTGCTGGTGGCAGTAATGGTACTAGAGCAGAGGGAAGCTACTTGTGTGGGCGGGTAATCTTCCCTATCCTCGGCTAATTATGTGTGTGAGTGTAAAATAAGAATGTTTTCATAAATGAGTTTATCTACTTAGTGAACTGGTTATTTTACGTACACTAAATGCATGCTGGCCACACAATGACATTAACTTAGTCTTTCCCTTACTGAGTGTTGCCTCACCCCCTACTTTACAAACTGTCTTTTCAGGAAATCCTAGAAATCGAGTCTAGCAGGCTAGAGGAGCCGGGCTAGAGGTGTAAATTTATGTAGGCAATGTGTAGATAGATATTTTATTTTTGTTTAGTTTTATGGGATGTAATTATGTGAAAATGGATATATTTGTGTATAAAGATAGTTAGAACTCTAGTAATGTAATTTGAGGATTTTATATTTTATTTCCGCTGTGTATGTGTGTTTTATATTTGATGAATAAGGTATCAGGTACATTGACGTCACCAAAGTAGCACTCTGGGCCCACGTGGCGGGTCGGGGTCATTATAGGTGGTATCAGAGCCCAGGTTTGGTTCTGCAGACTTTGAGGATTGATAATTACGAGAGTATAGATTGTGATAAGATAGGGATCGGAGTGTGTAGGTTAAGATGGGTTTTGGTCTAAAAGATTGGAGGCAAAAATCTATTGACTAACTTCTGTGATTTTTTGAATCAGTCGCAAGCTTCAAAAAACCATGGTAAATCCATCAATGGTTTCGTTTCTAGGTTGAGGAACTTGAACTCAGTAAATTTAGGTTGGAATGTTAGTATGAGTGGGTATGTGTGTGAAGTTAATGTTAGGATGGAGATTTTTACCTTAATGATTTGTGATAGAATTAGAATATGAATTATTAAATTTGAACCCGTATATTATATCAATTCCATTATTCCTTATTTGCATTAGTTATGTTAAATGTGAAATTTCTAATTCGGGTTATATCCTATTTACACACTGTTAGATAGTGCCATTATATTATTTGATTCAGGTGCAACCCACTCGTTTGTGCCTCGGGGATTTGTTAAATTATGTGGGTTAGGGGTTCAACTGTTAGAGACAGAGTTAGTAGTGGGCACATCGACAGAGTCAGTGTTAGTGTGTAGTAAGGTGACCAGGGATTATCTAGTAGAGATTCAGGGGAAAGTGCTGCTTGCTAATTTGATAGTCCTTGATATGCGGGGTTTTGATATTATTCTGGGCATGGATTGGCTACCATCTAGCTACACGAGCATTGACTATCGTAGGAAGGAGGTGGTATTTAGACCTCCTGGGGAGTTGGAGTTTATATTTGTTGGGTCGTGCGTGCATTCGGCATCATGGATCCTTTTGGCTATCCAGAAAAAGAGGTTACTTTTGGGGGGATGTCAGGGTTACCTTGCAATGGTGAAGGAAGCACCGAAGGAGGAGCTCAAGTTGGAAGATATACCAGTGACAAGGGAGTTCTCTGATGTTTTTCTATAGGATTTACCGGGGTTGCCTCCTAATCAGGAGGTGGAAGTTGCAATTGATCTGATCCCATGGACAGCACTAATCTCCGAAGCCTTATACAGAATGGTTCCAGCTGAATTAAAGGAGTTAAAAGTGCAACTACGGGAGCTTCTAAACAGGGGGTTTATCAGACCGAGTGTATCACCCTGGGGTGCACCGGTGTTGTTTGTAAAGAAGAAGTATGGGTCGATGAGGATGTGCATCGACTACCGGGAGATTAATAAAGTAACAGTGAAGAACAAGTATCCATTACCCCGAATTGACGACTTGTTTGATCAGCTTCAGGGTACGCTGATTTTTTCTAAAATCGATCTGCGATCTGGATATCATCAGGTAAAGGTGAGATCAGATGATGTATTGAAGACTATTTTTTGGACTCGGTACGGCCATTACGAAATCTTGGTTATGCCGTTCGGGTTGACGAATGCTCCAGTGATATTTATGGATCTGATGAACAAGGTATTCCACGAGTACTTAAACCAGTTTGTTATTGTGTTCATAGATGATATTTTGGTCTATTCGAGGAGCCTTGAGGAGCATGAAGCTCATCTAAGACTAGTACTTCAGGTACTCAAGGAAAAGAAGTTATTTGCTAAACTTAAGAAATGTGAATTCTGGCTAGAGCAGGTTGCATTTCTAGGTCATGTGTATCCAAGGAAAGGGTTTCAGTGGATCCAAGTAAAGTAAAGGCTGTGGTTGATTGGGTAAGGCCGAAGAATGTGTAGGAAGTCAGAAGTTTTCTAGGTCTTGTCGGATACTACCGCTAATTTTTCGAAGGGTTCTCTAGATTATCAGGGTCTTTGACACGACTCACGAGAAAGAGTATGAAGTTTGACTGGACTGACAAATGTGAGCAAAGCTTCCAAGAATTGAAGCAGCGTCTAGTCACTGCCCCAGTGTTGGCCCTTTTATCAGGTGAGGATGGATTTGTAATTTACAGTAACGCGTTGCAGAAGGGACTTGGTTGTGTTTTAATACAGCAAGGGAAAGTCATTGCGTATGCGTTTTGCCAGATGAAAGAGTATGAAAGAACTATTCTACGCACGACTTGGAGCTAACAGCAATTGTGTTTGCATTGAAGATCTGGCAACACTATCTTTATGGTGTAAGGTGCGAGATCTTTACTGATCATAAGAGTCTCAAGTATTTCTTCACCCAGAAGGAGTTGAATATGAGGCAATGCAGATGGCTCGAGTTGATAAAGGACTACGACTGCACCATTAGCTATCACCTAGGAAGGCAAACGTGGTAGCCGATGCATTGAGCCAAAAATCTGGGGGTACGTCAGCCTTAGCAGTTATGGCTTCTCATCATATCGTGATGGACCTGCAGAGGTTAGGTGTAGAATTGGTATAAGGGAATCATCAGGCATTCATTTCTAGTCTGGTGGTTCAACCGACTTTACGGGAGAGAATTAGAACAACTCAGTTAAAAGATGCAGAGTTGATGGAGATTGTAGAGAAGGTACAGGATGAGCAGGACACAAAATTTAATGTTGCTGAGGATGGAGTTCTCAGATTTCACACTCGATTGTGTGTGCCAAATGAGACTGAGATAAAGAGGACAATTCTAGGGGAAGCTCACCGTTCTCTCTATACTGTTCACCTAGGTAGCACGAAGATGTATAGAGACTTGCGAGAATTGTTATGGTGGAGTAACATGAAGAGGGAAATTGCTAAATTTTTGGATCAATGCTTGACATGTCAACAGGTGAAGACATAACACCAGAGGCCAGCGGGACAACTTCAACCACTGCACATCCCTACACGGAAGTGGGAGCATATCTCAATGGACTTTGTATCGGGATTGCCTTTAGCGTTGCATGGGTAGAATGCCATATGGGTAGTGGTTGACAGATTGACGAAGACTGTCCATTCCATTCTGATTAGAACTAGTTATTCCATAGATAAGCTGGCAGAACTCTATGTTCAGGAGATAGTCAGAATACATGGCGTGGTCGTGTTTATCGTTTCATATCGGGATCCGCGGTTCACTTCCCGTTTCTGGAAGAGTTTGTAGGGAGCGTTGGGTTCTTAACTCACTTTTAGTACTGCATTTCACCCTCAAATGGATGGACAATCCAAACGAACCATTCAGATTCTCGAGGATATGTTATGGGCATGTGTGTTAGATTTTGGGGGCAGTTGGATCTGATATTTGCCATTGGTTGAGTTTGCATATAATAATAGTCACCAGGCCAACATTGGAATGGCACCATATGAGGCTTTGTGTGGTGGCCGATGCAGATCTCCGTTGTACTAGGATGAAGTAGGTGAGTGGCAGATTTTGGGACCAAAATTTGTTCAGCAGGCCTCTGCAAATATAGAGACCCGAAAATTTAAAATGATTGAAATAATAAATAAATAATAGATAAAATAACAAATAAATAAATAAAAGGAATGGCGTGGGAAAAAGAAGGAAAAAATTAAAATAAAAGAAATTAAATTAAATTAAGATAAATTAAATAATTAAATGATTAGTCATTAAATTAAATATTTTTACGTTGGATTTAAAAAAAAAAAACTAATTGAAATAACAGAAATATATATATATATATATATATATATATATATATATACATATATAGGTAAGTTATTATAATATATATATAAAGTAACTGAAGAAGAAGAAGAAGAAGAAGTTAATTTTTTTTTTAAGAACAGACTCATGCACCCCTCCCCCTGAAACTCCTTTTGCGTGCCCCAACTCACATCCGTCTCCGTCTCTTTCTCTCTCAATTTCTCGACAAGTTTGCGACAGATCGAGAAACGGAATGTACCGTTGGATTTCTGGTTCCACTGCCAACATTTCTACTGAAGCAAATTTGTTGTGGGAATGGCTTAGGCACTGCTCCCGAGGAAAGCTAATTTTTCCCTATATTCCTAATTTCTTTATAAATATACAGTTAAATCGATGATCGGGCACTACCACGTGGTCTTAATCACGGTTATCATCATTTTGGCATAGGTAAACTTCCAATTGGGGTTTTCTAGGCCCTACTCCAAAGCGAGAGTGAGATTTGGAAAATTTGGCAAATTGGGTATATTTGCGGTTATTACTATTTATCTGGGCATTATGGCCCTAGGAAATATTTAAATAGTATTTTATTCAGGAATAATTTATTGGAACTAGGAATTTAATTTCAGGGTCCGAGTGACCGCCGCAGGTATTTTTCGAGATCCCTGTTGGCGTAGTTCAAGAAACCAGGTAAGAGGAAATTATATATTAAATCATATTTTATGAAATTAAAGGTAATAATTTATTAAAATGTCAATCATGTAAAACTATGATTTCTGAGCCTAAGTCCACTTATTTAGTTATATATTTGTGGAAATGAACTGAACAAAGTGAAAGGAATTTTTTGGATAATTATGTAAGAAATGGAAATTATATTTTCAGTAATTAAATGTTAAATGTGGGTTGGCCTATTTTACAGGAATATGTATGAATTTTACTGTTAAATTGTGTGGCATGAGATTCTGTGCAAATATATGTTAAATGTATGAGATGCAGACTAAGTAAGTAAGACATTATGAATAAAATGTGATATGGACAATGTTGTCTGTGTATGTTAAATGCAACCATGTAAACGTAAGACAGCTGAAAGACAGCCATGTTAGTAGATTCTAAAGCATTTCTATGTGGACTAACTGTAGCAGATTCTAGTACATATCTATATGGACTAACAAATGATGGCTAAAAAGCAGCTGTAGTACGAAGAAATGAAATAAAAATGTTATGCAATGAAATGACAATGCAATGAAATAAAATGTGAAACGTGAATGATACAAATGGAAAAGAGTCACTTAAAGTGAAATACAATGAAATGTTAAGTTATAAACATGAAAGGATGTGAATGATTGAATAATGATAAAAAGAATTGTGTAAAATGATATTAGAAATATGTATGTACGTAGAACATGTTATGATTAGGTAAGACGTACCTTTTGCTTAAGGGCTTGCTGAGTAAGGCGAGTGCAGTAGTAGCTACAGATGTGACAGTATCCGCATAACGTACTAGGGTAGAGGGAACCTACTTGTATGGGCGGGTAGATTTCCCTATCCTTAGGGCCTTTGCCGGTAAGCTATTGTTGAACGATGTGAGTACGAGATCAATTTATCACTTGAGGGCTTACTGAATAAGGTGAGTGCCCTGGTATGCTTTAGCTGTGATCTTAGGGTTACCTAAGTATCAGAGCAAAGGGGTGCTATTTGTATGGGCGGGTAATCACCCCTATCCTTGGGTAATCTCGTGGGTAAATCTCTGCATGTGATTGCTTAGGTTCAGAAAATGGTTTTAATGTTATGATAATGATTTGCATATGTATTTAAAATGATATCTATATACCTCATGTTAGCCACACGCTGTGTTTAATATATTGTTTCTTCCCTTACTGAGATGTGTCTCACCCGAATATGAAATTATCTTTTTCAGGATTTCCTTGAGATCAAGCTTTGAGAGCTCGAGGGTTTTTAGAATTTTGAGAATTGTATAAAGAAAAGGGTATATTCATATGTTAGTTTTGGGGAATGTAAATGTTTATGTTTTATGTCCTTATGTTTTAAGTCTGTGGAGAAAAGAATGTTTGTGAGCATACTGAAATGTTTTGGAGATATATGTAATTATGGAAATGCTGGTGTTGAAGGATATTATGGTCTATGGATAGAACTAGGAAACTCTAGTATTATTTGTATGATTAAGGTACATAGTTTTGTTTTCCACTGCGTATGTATGGTTTAATTATGGAATATCAAAGATTTTATTAGGTATAACGCGCCAAACCCATGTTTAAGAGTTCAGGGCGTTACATATGGTATCAGAGCAGTGTCCAACCGGAAGTGTGATTAATTTCACATCGCCTAGATATAGAAATGTTAAAGTATTAGGTTAGAGATGATTTATACCAAAGTATAGGAAACAGCTAGGATTAGGATGCTAGATGGATAGGTCAAGTTAGGTGTTGAGAAGTAGGTATGAAGTAGCGAAGTATAGGATTTTGTCTTATAGCTTGGAAGCAGAAATCTCTTGGCAGACTTCTGTGATATTATGATTCAGTCGACGGTTTCAAAAAACCACAGTAAATTCATCGATGGTGATGTTTCTTAGCCGTGAGATTGGTCTTTATATGGAGAACTTGGATGTGTATTGGATTTAAAGTATATAATTGTGATGTTGAGATTATGGTGTGGGATATAGTAAATTGTAGAATTATGGAAATGAAAGATCGGGTAACAAATTTCGAGGATGAAATTTCTTAAGGAGGGGAGAATGTAGAGACCCAAAAAATTAAAATGATTGAAATAATAAAAAAATAGATAAAATAACAAATAAATAAATAAAAGGAATGGCGTGGGAAAAATAAATCCCTCACATGTGATCAGTTATGAGTCGTTGGAGATCGGGGATACTCTAGTATACAAGGAGGTACCAATTCAGATTCTGGATCGAAAAATACAGGAACTATGTACTAAAGATATGTCGTTAGTGAAGGTTTTGTGATGTAATCATATAGTTAAGGAGGCTTCTTGGGAGTTAGAAACGGAAATACGCCAGAAGTACCCGCAGCTATTCAGCGAGGGCTAGTGCCAGACGGGTAAGGGCATGGTTGTATAAAGAGGGATTAGAGTAGTTTGTGTGGTTAGTTGTGTATAGTTTTAATTATGGATAGTCTTTGGAAAAATTTGTTATGGTTATTGTAATTTCTCAAAGGTAGTATTGTAACCACGGTATTCTTTCGCCACAAGTGAGGATAGTTAATAAACGTGGGACGGGGCCGCTATGTGGGTGGCTACTGACTCTTCTGTAGATAAGAATAGTGAGTTAAGAATGTGATTGGTAATAGTTAACAAATTTTGAGGATGAAATTTTTATAAGGTGGAGAGAATGTAGTGATCCTAAAAATTTTAAAAATAAAAATTAAAAAAATTAACAAAAATTATTATTAAAAAATTAAAATTAAAATTAAAAAAGAAAATAAATAAATAAATAAATAAATAAATAAATATTATTATATTTAATTAAATAATAATAATATAATAATATATATTATATATATCAGAAAGGAAGATTCAATCCTGAGATTGAAATCTCAGGATTGAGATGCAGAAGCCGCCGCCCCTTCCCTACAGCGAATATCTCGTTCGTTCCCTCTCTCCCACTCTCCTCCATTTTGTCTTTGTTATTCGGCCGATAAAAAATCTTAAAATACCGTTGGGTTCTACTTGCTACCACCGACATTTCTACCAGAGCGGATTTGTCATAGGAGTGGTGTGGGCATATCTCCTGAGTGTAAGGCCAAATCTCAAACTTACCTCAATTTCTCCTAAACTATAAGCCCCATTAATGAATGGAAATTGTCAGGAGACTCATGGGGAGATTCTCTACAATCTAGCCGGAGCGGGTTTTCGAATTGAAGCTCCAGGGTACCAATCCTAAATCGGGGGTAAGTTTGATAATTTAGGCTTTTATTAGGCTATTTAGGGTATTCAGAACCAAAGAAAATTTTGAGAAAAGTTACTCTAGGAATTGGGACGAATAATATAGTGAAATTTGAATTTCAAGGCTCAGGGATTTTTGAACACCTTGGGCGTAGGTCGGGGTGTTATCAAGCCTTTTTAGGAATCAGGTAAGGGGATTAAGTTAAGTCAATAATTTTATGAAACTTGAATCAAATTAATTGTTATGTTTATATAAATATATTTATTTATTCATTCATTCATTCATTTGGGAATTTGAAGGTTATTTTGAAAACCAGTCGTTCGAAATGGATTTTATAAACTTAGGATATATGGTATGGTATTTTTTTTAATAAAGTGAACGGTGGAAAGTTTGTTTATAGGGATATGTTAAAATGTGGAAAATCGTGTGGCAGATGATTTAATTTGTATGGATTATTGTATATCTGGATTTGGGATTTTGAAATACTAAATTGTTTGTGAAATATTGAATTGTTTGAGAAATATTAGAAATGCTTGTGAAAATACTAGAACTGTTTGTAAAATGCAGGTTTTTGAAATAATGGCCAGTGGTCGGGTATTTTTTGATTGGCCAAGGGCCAAGATTATTATTTGACGGCCGAGGGTCGAGTTTTAATTGATGGCTATATGCCAGATTGTATTTTGTGGCCGAGGGCTAGGTTTTTGGAATATAGGAAATATATGTGAATTAATATTTTAAATGGTGATTTCTATTATCTAAATTGCATGATATGCTTTAGGAACCCTGGGGACCAGTGTATTGTGAGCACGGTACCGTTGCTAGAGATTTGTTATGTCGCTGTGTGCGCCCACACCTGTGATGAGAGGTGTAGGGTGGCCTTATCCGATTTGCCTACGTAAGGTGAATGCACCCCCCTAGTGAGGGCAATCGAACCAACAGTTGGAGCTGCATGTACCCGCGGAGTATGTTAGCGGAGAGTATAGATGACTACTATCTGAGTGGATCCCCCAAGACATTAGTCCAGCCTTCGAACCGCACAACCCATGCCATAGGGAAGTAAATGACGTGTTTGTCACAGGGAGTGTCTTATATGCATATCTGTTAATTTATGTGAATATGGTTAATTAATAAGATAACTTCGAGGGCTTACTAAGAAAGGTGAGTGCGCTGGTAGCAGTAATGGTACTAGTGTAACGCCCCGAACCCTTAAACTCGGGCCCGGTGTGTTATACCGGATAAAATCCTTGATAATCCATAATTAACATAACATACGTAGCCGAAAACATAAACATAATCTTCATGCAACATAATACCAGAGTTTACTAATTTCTATCTATAATACAACATATCCATCCAACACCTGCATTTCCATATATACATACATCTCCAAAAGTATTTCAGTATTTTCACAACCATTCTGTTCTCAACAGGCTTAAAACATAAAAACTTAAAACATAATATTTACTTTTTCCCAAAGTGTTTTGAAAATATACCCTTTCTCTTTAAATCCCTCAAAATGCTAAATACCCTCGAGCTCCCTAAGCTCGACCTCGAGGATGTCTTGAAAAAGAAATAATCATATTCGGGTGAGACACATCTCAGTAAGGGAAGAAACATACATATTAAAACAGCGTGTGACCAACATGAGATAAATAGATATTATTTTGATTTCATTTGCAAATCATCATATAACATTGAAATCGTTTTCTGAACCTAAATAATCACATGCAAATATTTAACCCATGAGATTACGCAAAAATAGGGGTGATTACCCGCCCATACAAGTAGCACCCCTCTGCTCTGATACTTAGGTAACCCTAAGGTCACAATTAAAATATATCAAAGCATTCACCTTACTCAGTAAGCCTTCAAGTGGTAGATTAATCTCGTACTCACACAGTTTAACAATAGTTTACCAACAAAGGCCCTAAGGATAGGGAATCCTACCCGTCCATACAAGTAGGTTCCCTCTGTCCTAGTGTGTTATGCAGCTACTGCCACACCTGAAGCTACTAGTGCACTCGCCTTACTCAGCAAGGCCTCAGACGAAGAGTATGCCTCGCCCAATCATAACATGTTCTACGTACATACATACTTATATTATCATAATACATCATTATGTTCTGTCATTATACATTCATGCACATTCATTCCTATTCATAACTTAACTTTGCATTTCATTTCACTTTAAGTGACTCTTTCCCATTTACATCATTTACCTTTGTCATTTCATTTCATCGTCATTTCATTGCATAACATTTTATTTCATTACTTCGTACTATAGCTGATTTTTAGCCATCATCAGTTAGTCTACATAGAAACGTGCTTGATCTGCTAACACAGCTCCTTTTAGCTGTCATCAGTTAGTCTACACAGAAGTGTGCTAGATCTGCTAACATGGCTGTCTTTCAGCTATCTTACATTTATATGGTTGCATTTAACATACACAGGCAACATTGTCTATATCATATTTTATTCTTATTGTTTTACTTACTTAACTTGCATCTTATACATTTAACATATAATTTGCACAAATTCTCATGCCACACAATTTAACAGTAAAATTCATACATATTTCTCAAAATAAGTCAACCCACATTTAACATTTACATGCTCAAAATACACGTCATTTCTTACATAATTTTTTAGAAAATTCCTTTCACTTTCGTTTGTTTACTTTCACACATACATAACTATATCGAGAATCCTAAACTCAGAAAACATAAATTTCATGGCTGGCATTTTAAACCCACATAAAAAACATATATACATAAATAACACATGTTCATTTTTTAATTCATGAAAAACCTGATTTAATATATAAATTTCTCCTTTACCTTGTTTCTTGAACTACACCGACAGGGACTCCGGAAAAATTCCTGCGGTGCTCACCCGAATCCTGAATCAAAAATTCTAGTTCCATGTAATTAATCTCGAATAAAATATTATTTTAATATTTTCTAAACCTATAAATTCTAAATAAATAAATATACCCTTAAATATAGTCAAATTACTAAATTTCCTAAATTAATTAATTCATTTCCCCAAAATACTACCCATCTAGCCTTCCCTAGGCTCCACACACCTCAAATTAACTAATATTTAACACTCTCACTTAATTTTCTAAATTATGCCTGCGGGGCCCAAAATTACACCCGCGGCTCTTACCCGAGTCCTAATTCAAAAACCCTAATTCTATTTAAATTATTTCTAAATAACGTACTATTTAAATATTTTCTAGGGTCATAATTTTTAATTTACAGTTATACCCACATATTTAACTAATTTACCAAATTTCCCAAATCCCACTCTCGCTTTGGAGTAGGGCTTAGAAAATCTCAATTGAAAAATTACCTACGTCAAAACGACGACGACAACGATTAGGACCACGTGATGGTACCCGTTCATCGATTTAATAGTAGATTTAAAGCAAAATTGAGAAAATAGGAAAAAATTACCTTTCCCCAGGAGTAGTGCCTAAGTTATTCCCACGACTAATCTGCTTCCGTAGAAATGTCGGTAGCGGAACCAGGAATCCAACGACACCTTCCGTTTCCCGATCCGCTACAAATTTACCGAGAAATTGAGAGAAACAGAGATGGAGACGGAGGTGGCTGCGGCTGGCAGGAATGAAATTTCAGGGGTGGGGGGCGTGCTGCTTCTGCTTTTCTTCTTCTTTCTTCTTCTTCTTTCTTCTTTCTTTCTTCTCTTCTTATCTTTTATATATATATATATATATATATATATATACATATATTATATTACTTTAACTAATATATTTATATATATATATTATTTTTATTATTATTTAAATCCAATGTAATAATATTTAATTTAACAACTAATAATTTAGTTACTTAATTTAATTTAATTTCTTTTTTTTTTATTTTTTTCCCACGTCATTCCTTTTATTTATTTATTTGTTATTTTATTTATTTATTTTTCTAAATTATTTTAATCCTTTTAAATTTTCGGGTCTTTACAACTAGAGTAGAGGGAAGCTACTTGTATAGGCGGGTAATCTTCCCTATTCTCAGCCAATTATGTGTGTGAGTGTAAAATAAGAATATTTTCATAAATGAGTTTATCTACTTAGTGAACTGGTTATTTTACGTACACTAAATGCATGCTAGCCACACACTGACATTAATTTAATCTTTCCCTTATTGAGTGTTGCCTCAGCCCTACTTTCCAAACTCTCTTTTTAGGAAATCTTAGAAATCAGGTCTAGTGGGCTAGAGGTGTAAATTTATGTAGGCAGTGTGTAGATAGAGATTTTATTTTTGTTTAATTTTATGGGATGTAATTATGTGAAAATGGATATATTTATGTATAAAGATAGTTAGAACTCTGGTAATGTAATTTGAGGATTTTATATTTTATTTTCGCTGCGTATGTGTGCGTTTATATTTGATGAATAAGGTATCAGGTTAGGTACACTGACGTCACCAAAGTAGCACTTCGAGCCTATGTGGCGGGTCGGGGTCGTTACAAATATAACAGGAATGACTCAGTTAAAGGATGCTAATTTTCGGATATTGCAGAATCTGGAAGTGCAAATTGTGAATAAAAGAATTAAAACTATACAATGTGTGAGATGGCTAAAACCGAGGCAAGGGAGGTTGAAACTAAACTTGGACGGGAGCAGCTTGGGAAACCTAGGGCTGGCGGGTGATGGTGGCATCCTTAGAGACCATACAGGTTCTTTTGTTTTTGATTTTTCAAAATATTTTGGTTCTTGTTCAAATAATGAAGCTGAATTGGGAGCGGTGTTGGAGGGAATAAAGATTTGCAAACATTTTGGCCATACCAGTATTGATATTGAATGTGATTAGAATATTGTAGTAAATTGGATAAGATCCAATAAGTGCTCCTTGTGGTATTTGTGGGATTTTTAGACTTTTCGATAAATCATTGGTATAGAGAAGGGAACAAAGTGGCAGATGCCTTGGCTCGATAAGGTGCTTTGGGGGGGAATAATTTGTTTACAAATAATGGTCAACTCCCTAGAGTTATTAATGGTTTGTATAAAGAGTTATTAATGGTTTGTATAAATTGGAGAAGATGGGTACGGCTTATATAAGATATGTTTAACCAATTTCCTGTTGGTATTGGTTTATGCTTTATGTTATTTATCTTTTGTTTGTTTTGTTGTGTGAGGTTTGTTTTTGTAGGTCCTTGTTTTGTTTTGGTTTGGTTTGGACTTGTAATTCAGTTTTTTGGGCTAGATGTGGGTGTTGTTTTTTGTTTAGGAGGCCTTTAAAGTTTTGTCTTTGTAATCTCTCATTGCTTGGCTTGTAACTACGGTATTCCTCCGCTAAAAGTGAGGGTTATTAATAAATAAATGAAGGTGCTGTCCTTCTTTAAAAAACAAAAAAAATAGGAACTCCAGCCACCAACAAGCCCTTCGGACCCCCTAGTGCGGCACCAAATCTACGGATCAACATCCTCCCCCTAGGTCTCGCTAATCAGGTAAAGTCAGAATGCGGACACAACTTCCATGCATTAGTTGGACGTTTGGCCAACTCGACCCCCGGGACACATCTCCATTACCATCCACGGTCCCTGCTGGCTCACAGAGAACTCTCACCATCCACGGACCCCGCTGGCTCACAAAGCGAACTCTCACCATCCACAATCGCTGCTGACTCACAGAGTAAATTCTCACCATCCATAGGTACTGCTGGCTCCGTGAGTGTATCTACCTGAAATTGAACCCCTGATGCTCCTTCTTACGTGCTGATGTCTTTCCACCCTCCATGCCCTTGGGGGCTTTAGGATTTACTTGCTTTGTTGACTCATTGCCTTCCTGTAATAATATACTAAAATTGTCCAAACTAACTTGCAAACTTGATTGAATCTAGGGTTACACAGAACAAAAAGTCATCTAAGATTCAATCCCAAAGTAAAGCAAGCCCTTTAATTTATGAATTTATTTTCCTTTCCTTTCCTATCATTTTTCCAAATGAAACATTTGACTCAAATGGACCAAATGATTGCCTTTCTCTTTCAAGAAAGACTAGTGAAAAATGGTTTGAAACCCACCAAATGTGGATCTCAAATTAATAATTGTAAGGATGAGGTAATACTTTGGTATAAATCCCAATGACATGAACTCCACACCAATTTAATGGGTTGAAACATCAATGTATAATCTTAAAAATAAGTTTCAAACTTACATAACGAAACAATTCTTTACAAGTATTTGAGTGTTTCTCCTTCTTCTTCTTTTCCTTTTTTCTTCGTTAAAAATTCTTATTCAACTTGAGTTAAACGATTAATAGAATTTCATCTTTTCAATTTTTGTCATCCTTTGACAAAAAGTTTTTAACTTCATCATACATTTCCTGCTATTCATTGTGAGACCATGACATCACGAGCCCAAAAAATAGATAGCAGGATTTATGGACCCATAGCACCTGTCCCCACCCTTCCTCCTTTGAGAAATTTTATAGTTATAGATTCATAATATGCCCACGTGACAGAATGAGATTGAATGAAACAATACCTCCACTAGCTTTATTTACTCGTCTTCACGTGACCATTATAAGCCTATGTAGTAACAATTAAGAAGGGACAACGAAGTTCGTGATAAAACAAGTTCACATGGTGGGACCTTACGGGGAAAGCTATAAAGACCTGGAAAATAATAATTATTTAAAAAACTAGGAAAGATAATCATGGAATAGATAAATAAATGATAAGGGAAAAAAGAAAAATTGTGGAAAAGAGAACAATAGACCTCATCGACGAATATCTTGTCCTCATCAACAAGTATTTTACACGAGATCATCGATGAAGTTCAGTTCCTCATCAATGAAAAGATCTCTAATGAGTGAATTCCTGATTTTAAGTTTCGTCAACGAATGCATCCTCTCGTCGATGAAGTCCCTTTTGTGGTTCATCGACGAATCTTGTCTTCTCATCGATGAAACCACGTGGCAACATCATGTATAAAAGGAACCAAGGTTGCTTCTCTATGAAAAAAATAGTTTTCCTTCATTTTCTCTCTCTAAAAATCGTTTCCTCTGCCTTCTATCTTCAAATCCGGTCCTGATTCAGCTCAAATCAACAAACGGGAACCACTATGGTGTTCTAGGGGAGATTCTTTACACATCTAGCGGAGCAGATTTCTAAACTGGGCTTTCCATGTATAGCTCCAAAGTCGAGGTAAGGGTCAGTATTCTTAGTTTTTGAAGGTTCAAAGGTTGAGAAAATGTTGAAATAGTAGGTTATTTGGGATTTATCTGATTAAACTAGGGTTTTTGATCCAGGGTTTGGGTGAGAGCCACACGCATCATTCTGGGGTTCCTATTGGCGTAGTTCAAAAAAGCAGGTAAGGGAAATATATTAAATCAGGGTTTTTATGAAATTAACTGGTAAAAATGGAAATAATAGGTATATATGTATATGATTTTTATGTGAGTTCTGAAAAGCCAACTTTTTAAATGGTAAATTTATGAGCTTAGAGTTGTGTTACTAGTCATATTTGCGAAAAGGAAATATAAAATGGCAGATTTTTTGGACAATTATGTAAGAAATTAAATATATATTTTTAGTGTATTAACGATGATTATGGTTGGCTTATTTTTAATTGAGTAAAAGGAAATTTCTATGTTGAACTACGATATATGTATGAGATGCAAGAAATACTAGAAATGTATTAATAATCAAAATGGGATATGGTTTATTATGCATGTGTTTAGGATTGTTAAATGGCAATGTATGGTTTGAGAACTCTGGTAAAATGGAAACTAGTAAACTGGAAAATGGGCACGGTACTGTTGCGGATATATTTGGCGGAGCTAGTGCACCCACACGTCTTAGATAGAGTGTGGAGATGGGATGGTCAATTGTGCTGGGAAGGATATTGTCCCCCTAGAGTCTAGACTAGTGTGGGAGCAGCCAATTAGACTTACAGACAGTAGAATGTAGTTGATTTAGCTCTAGTAGGCCAACTAGAGTTAAGTCCAGCTTTCGAACCGCACAACCTGTCATGGAGTGGAAGCATGACTACAATCTTCGATCAGTATAGAGAATTTTACACGCATAATTGTTATTTTAACCATGGATAATATGGAAATGGTAGATAAGAGAACAACAGAAATGGAAATCGGCAAATGGAAGTGATATGGACAAGAATGATATGGAAACAGATTATAAGAATATGGAATATGAATATGAATGTAATGAACGATACAGAGTAAAGAAAGAACTGTGTTATATATGGTATTCTAATATGTATTTTGGGCGAGGTATACACTCTGCTCGAGGGCTTGCCGAAGAAGGTGAGTGCCCTGATAGGTATCAGGTGTAGCTGTGGGCTGCATAACGTATTAGGGCAGAGGGAAGCTACTTGTATGGGCGAGTAATCTTCCTTATTCTCAGGAACTTCTACCGGTAAATCTTTGTATAAATGTGTGAGTACGAGATAAATTAATCACCTGAGGGCTTATTGAGTAAGGTAAGTGCCCTGATATGCTTCGTATGTGACCGTAGGTTGCGAAAAGTATCAGAGCAAAGGAGTGCTACTTGTATGAGTGGGTAATCACCCCAATCCTTGAGAGCTCTTATTGGTAAAATACCTTACATGTGTTTGAGTATGAACAGAGAATGGTTTTATAATTATGGTTTCATTTGAAAATAATGAATATGTAAGTATATTGTACACAAATCTCAGGTTGGCCACACACTGCTTTAATGTATTTCATCCTTACTGAGATGTGTCTCACCTAATAGTTGAATTTTATCTTTTCAGGACCTTCACGGGATCGAGCTTAGAGAGCTCGGGGCTGCTGTAAAGAGGGAGGGTATAAACTTTGATTATGTTTTTGGGTTGTAATATATTTATATTTTCAGAGATGTATATGGATGTTTGTTAATACTGGATGTTGGGTTATGTTTTGAGATGTATATAGATATAGAAAGTCTAGTATATTTTATTGAGGACATGTTGCTATTTCCGCTGCGTAATTGATATAGAGTCAGATATTATGATATCAGATACAAGTGAAATATATCGGAGATATATTTTGTATAACACTCCGGACCCTAGTTTCGAGTTTAGGACGTTACATTTTAGTATCAGAACATTAGGTTTTTGGATTCTACAGACTTAGGAATGATTAATACTAGAGTATAGGAATAGGTGATCATGAGGATAGGAGATGGGTAGGTTAGATGTTGAGAAGTATAGGATTTTGTTTTGTAACCTAGAGATGGAAATACGTCGACGATTTCCTATGATTTTTCTGAAGTAGTCGACGACCTCAGAAAAGCCACGGTAAACCTTAGATGATTTCATTTCTGAGCTGTGAAACTGGTCCTAAATTGAAAAGTTGGGTATATATTGGGATTTAGATTAATGATTGTGTTGATAAGGTTATGATAATGGAATTCTTATCCATTTTCTGTTCTATTTTCATGATGGATCCTAGTGATGAGAATGTAGGGGCTGAAGGAAGAGATGATTCAGAGACTTTCAGTGAAGAGGACATTGATACCTCTACGATGCTACAGGTTATAGCTCGATAGGTCAAGGCAGAAATGAGGAATGATACTAAAGGGCAAAACTGTCCACCTGCTGATTAGGGTTGTAGCATCAAGGAGTTTATGAGACTGAACCTTCCTACTTTTGAGGGAGGACTTGATCCAATGATAGCAGAAAATTGGGTTCAGCAGATAGAGGAGGAACTAGAAGTACTTGGTTGCATGGACAAGCAGAAGGTTCGTTATGCTGCATTTAAGATGTTAGGGGATGCAAAATGCTGGTGGCTTTCTGTGAAGCTGCTAGAGGAATAGAGGTTGGTCAAGATAACTCTAAACTGGGATCGATTCAAGGAGTTATTTTTTGACAGGTATTTCCCTTTATCTATCAGAGAGGAGAAAATTGAGGAATTCACTAATCTGACACAGGGAAATATGATTATGGGGGAGTTTGCGGCTAAGTTCGTTGAATTGTGCATTTTGCTCTATTCTTGATTCTAAATGAGGCGAGGAAGGCCAAGAAGTTTGAAAAAGACCTGAGATGAAAGCTTTATGAGCTTGTAGTGGGATTCCAGGTTTAGAATTTTTCGGACTTGGTAGATAAGGCTATGGTGCTGGGGAAGAGCATTCAGGACAGTACAAAGATAACAGAGCAAAGGAAGAGGCTTGCACCTTCCAATTTTCAAGCAGAGGGTAGTCAAGGATTGTGGAAAAGAGAGGAATATGTTGTGGGCCTGAGACGGGAGATGGCAGATCGAGGTTATTTTGATTACCAGGATAATCAGTCTTACTCCTTATGTAAGAAATGTAATAAGAGGCATAGGGGTGGATGCTGGACCGGGACTTCTAATTACTATAGGTGTGGTAAATCGGGGCACATCAGGAGGAACTGTCAGGAATTGCTGCCTATTGCACATGCACCTAGTCAGATTCGGGGAAATCTACAAGTACCCCGAGTTGGTGTTGGACCAGCACGTATCTACACAATGGTCCTGAACGAGGTAGATAAAGCTAAGGGGACATGTATGAATTTATGTTTAAAATAATGAAGATTTTATTTAATTATAGATGATGCAAAAGTTTATTTTGTGATATAGATATTGAACTATATGGGTATAGTGAGTTAGTAAATTGTAAAAATGTAAATGGATGAATAATTAGCAAAATTTCAAGGACGAAATTTTTTGAAGGAGGGGAGAATGTAAAGACTCGAAAAATAATAATTATTAAAAAAACTAGGAAAGATAATCATAAAATAGATAAAAAAAAGGATAAGGGAAAAAGGGAAAACTTTGGAAAAGAGAACAGCAGACCTCGTCAACAAATATCTTGTCCTCATCGACGAGTATTCTACATGGGATCCTCGATGAAGTTCAGTTCCTCATCGACAAAGAGATCTTGAATGAGTGAATTCCAGATTTTAAGTTTCATCGACGAACGCATCCTCTCGTCAATGAAGTCCCTTCTGTGGTTCATCGACAAATCCTGTCTTCTCGTCGACGAATCCATGTGGCAACATCGTGTATAAAAGAAACCAAGGTTGCTTCTCCGTGAAGAAAATAGTTTTCCTTTGTTTTCTCTCTCTATAAATCATTTCCTCTGCCTTCTCTCTTCAAATCTGGTCCGGATTCAACTCGAATCAACAAACAGGAACCGCTACAATGTTCTAGGGAAGATTCTCTACACATTTAGCGGAGCAGATTTCTAAACTGTGCTTTCCAGGAATAGCTCCAAAGTTGAGGTAAGGGTTAAATGTTTAGTTGAGGTTTATAGGTTGAGAAAATTCTGAAATAGTAGGTTATTTGAGGTTTATCTAATTAAACTAGAGCTTTTGATCCAGGGTTCAGGTGAGTGCCACAAACATCATTTTGGGGGTTCTTGTTGGCGTAGTTTAAGAAAACAGGTAAGGGGAATGTATTAAATCAGGGTTTTAATGAAATTAACTGGTTGTATATGATTTTTATGTGAGTTCTGAAAAGCCAACCATTTAAATAGTAAATTTCTGAGCCTAAGGCTGTGTTACTAGTTATATATGCAAAAAGGAAATATAAAATGGCAGATTTTCTGGATAATTGTGTAAGAAATTAAATATATATTTTTAGTGTATTAACGATGATTATGGTTGGCTTATTTTCAATAAACGTATGAATATATGTTATTGTGTGACATGAGTAAAAGGAAATTTCTGTGCTGAATTATGATATATGTATGTGATGCAGGAAATACTATAAATATATTGATAATCAAAATGGGATATGGTTTATTATGCATGTGTTTGGGATTGTTAAATGACAATATATGGTTTGAGAACTCTAGTAAACTGGAAAATGGGCACAGTACTGTTGCGGATATATTTGGTGAGGCTAGTGCACCTACACGTCTTAGATAAAGTGTGCAGATGGGATGGTCGATTGTGCTGGGAAGGGTAGTGTCCCCTGGAGTCTAGACCAATGTGGGAGCAACCAATTGGACCTACAGACAGTAGAATGTGGTTAATTTAGCTCTAGTAGGCCAACCAGAGTTAAGTCCAGCTTTCGAGTCGCACAACCTGTCATGGAGTGGAAGAATGACTACAATCTTCGATCAGTATAGAGAATTTTAAACGCATAATTGTTATTTTAACCATGGATAATATGGAAATGGTAGATAAGAGAACAACAGAAATGGAAATCGGCAAATGGAAGTGATATGGACAAGAATGATATGGAAACAGATTATAAGAATATGGTATATGAATATGAATGTAATGAACGATACAGAGTAAAGAAAGAACTGTGTTATATATGGTATTTGTGATGACCCAAATATATATATATATGATTAAAGCACAATAATAATAAAAATGGTCATTAAGTTAATATCAATACAGAAGTGTTTTTCTGTAGGGTCCTTGATTCCATGTTTGATGCCTAAGAAAGACCTTGTCTTAGCGAGTGCTCAGAGACCATTGCGGCTCAGTCGCTCCCTGGAGGTCAGCCTGGTCAAAATGGAATTTCATAGGATAAACAGGATAGACACTGTTTGTACACGTAAATAAGCACATAAAATAATGTTTTGACTGACATAATTTGTAGAAATATATGATAAAATAATAATAATATAGATATCCTATGCGGGGCCCACAAGACTGTGTGGGGCCCACATGAGTCCCGAAGCCGTATGGAGGTTTACACGAGTCTCAAAGTTATGTAGGATGCATAAAATCGTATAAGAGTTATTCAAATTACGTAGGATCCATTCGGGTCTTGAATTTGTGTGGGGCCTATATGAGTTTTCAAAATTCAAATTTAATTCTTATTCAAAAATAAATAATAAAATAAATAAATACTAAAAATAGTTTAAAAGTAAAAATAATGATAATAATGATTAAGAAAAATAATAAAATAATAAAATAATAAATTAATTAATTGACTAATTAATTAGGTAAGTGATTAATTAAAAATTTATTTAATGGGAATGGTGGCAAGCACTCCCACATGGCCTCCATCCCCATCCCATACTCAACCCATACCTTGCCCATCCCTTGCCCATTCTTTAATTTTAAAAAAATTATAGTTTCACCTATCTCCCCACACTTTTATAAATTTCATTTCTTACCCAAAATTTTCCTATAAATAGGGAGCTCTCAACCTTCATTTTTCACAACAATTTTCCAAGGAAGAGAAGGATTAGTAAGTGAAAGAATTTGTGGTGGAGAGAAAATTTTTGAATAAGTTCTCAATCACTCACTGAGAACACCCACTCTTTCCGATCTCATTTCTTAGAGATAGTTACAGTGTTCGTAAGAAAGAAGGTAAGTAAATTTTGATTATGTTAGTTTTTTTTTTATTTAAAATTCATACCCGAGTTTATTTTATAAGTAAATTTCAATTATATTAATTAGTTCCACAAAATTTCCATGAGTTTATTTTTACGCATATTTAATTATACTAGTTCTATCTTTAATATACTTGCATCTATTTTTGGGTTAAGAAATGTTCTAATCCCCTTGGGTAAATTTTCAACATTTCTTTCTATTCAAAAATAAAATTATATATATTTTTAACACAAAAATTGTGTAGCATGAGTTTATTTTTACGTTGCATTTTTTTATAAAAATATGAGTAAAGATGAGATTTTCACGATATTATTTTAAATTGCATAAATTATAATAAGATGATTTTAAAACCCCTTATGACAACAAAAGTTCAAAGTTACAGATGCTCGGTACAGCAGCTTAAAGTTTATACAGATCAGAGTGCACCCACACTGTTTACAGAGTGGTTATTTATGTTAGTGGATTTCTCCTGAGTGCACACCTGGTTCCGGATCAGGACTTAATAAGGAAAATCTCACTTAAAGTTTACGTACGTTGATTTAGTTTGGTCGGCCAGCCAGCTAAGTCCAGTTTTCGGACCGCACAACCCAATCATGGGGGTAAACATGACTTACAGCAAACAGGCCTAAGGATGGTTTTTTTATAATATATGTTTATACATATTCAATTACGTGTATAAAGTTACTGATGATTTGAAGGAAAAGTGTAAGTTTACGTGAAAATGATCATTCTGGTGCTTAAATGACGATCTAAGGAAAACGTATAAAGAAAAGTATATGTATGTTTATCATTAAATATTTTTACAGTTTTAAAATTAAAAGTTTAATTTAACAGTTATAGTATATAATTATAAAATTTTACTGTTGTAATTGATGACCAAAGTTTTATATAGAAATTTTTAAATTTATATTTATTCTAAAAGAAATTTTGAAGTTATAGTATTAAATATTGTTTTACAAAATTTAAAAAAAAAAAAAACTCATTTTAGCCACACACTAATAATAATCTTATTTACTTACTGAGCGTCGTCTCACTCTAATCATATTTTTATTTCAGATAACTCTAAAGGGCATGTCGGAAATCAGGCTTAGCATGCATGCGGGTGGGGATTAGAAAAATAAATATTGATTAGAAATATTAGTATGATTTCAGATATTTATGTTTGTGTAATTTTCTTCTTTTGAAATAAATGATTGTAATATGGATAATTAGCACTCTGGTTTAATAAAAATTGAGTTTATTTTGCTTCCGCTGTAAATTAGTAGTAAAAAGTTAATATCCTAGACCCCTCGGGGTTGAGGTGTTACAGTATTAATATATGTATTTGGGGCGAGGTATACACTCCACCTAAGGGCTTGTTGAGGAAGGCGAGTGCCCTGATAGGTATCAGCTGTAGTTGTGGGCTGCATAACGTATTAGAGTAGAGGGAAGCTACTTGCATGAGCGGGTAATCTTCCCTATTCTAAGAAACTTCTGTTGGTAAACCTTTGTATAAATGTGTGAGTACGAGATAAATTAATCACCTGAGGGCTTACTGAGTAAGGTAAGTGCCCTGATATGCTTCAAATGTGACCGTAGGTTGCCAAAAGTATCAGAGCAGAGGGTGCTACTTGTATGAGCAGGTCATCACCCCAATCCTTAGGAGCTCTCATTGGTAAAATACCTTGCATATGTTTGAGTAGAAATAGAGAATGATTTTATAATTATGGTTTCATTTAAAAATAATGAATATGTATGTATATTGTACACAAATCTCATGTTGGTCACATACTGCTTTAATGTATTTCATCCTTACTGAGATATGTCTCACCCGATAGTTGAATTCATCTTTTCAGGACCTCCACGGGATTGAGCTTAGAGAGCTTAGGGCTGTTGTAACATTTTTGTAGAGAGGGAGGGTATAAACTTTGATTATGTTTTTGGGTTGTAATATATATATATATATATATATATGTTTTCAAAGATGTATATGGATGTTTGTGAATACTGGATGTTGAGTTATGTTTTGAGACGTATATAGGTGTAGAAACTTTGGTATATTTTATTGAGGATATGTTGTTATTTCCACTGCGTAATTGATATAGAGTCAGGTATTATGATATCAGATAAAAGTGAAATATATCAGAGATATATTTCATATAACACTCCGGACCTTAGTTTCGGGTTCGGGATGCTACAAAAGCAATTTGGACCGCACACTATTTTACCCCATAAGATCCTACCAAATGGGCATACTATTTTACTAGGTAAGGTCTTGTCTCGTGGACTTGTGTCACCATGGATGTTTTATAGTATGATTGAAGGACAAATGAGTCCATCCGCTCACCCTTCTCGTGTGGTCACCTAGTCCATAATGGTAAAATCACATTTCTTTTTATTACCATGCTAGTCCACATGACAAAGGGATTGAATGAAGTAGCATGAACTCTACTTACTCAATTTACTTCTTTTCGTAATTATTACGAGTCTACGTGATAACAAAAAAGTGAAAAAAAGATAAAAAAGTTCATCTGCTTACTATTCTCATAATACTATTAGATTTCGTGATAGTGATGATTAGTATTATATTTATTTCTTAAAAAATTCTATTTATCACAAGAGCAACTTATAAGTGGCGGGACATCACATAACTTGTTAAATTTTATTAAGTATAAAAAACTAATAAATTATAATAAATGATGGAAAATCTCATTAATGATTTGGTTTTAAAATTTGTCTTGTGATGAATAACAAAAATTTTCTTTCTTTTATTACGCGGGATCAATGATAAAGTGATTGGCCCGCGATAGTTCTTTTCCATTGTAATAATTAATAAGATTCCTTCGTAGGATCCATTGAGTGGGTGTCCCGCGCGCGCGGACGTCATACTTTTAGCGACACCCGGGCCCCGGCCGTTGGCAAAACACACACAACGACTGATACAGCGTGATGAACGGCAGTAGGAGGCGGCAGCAAGCTTTAGCAAAGGAAAATGGTGGGCGTGCGTCGTTGCTTTTTGGCTGTCGACTTTGACTAACTGACCCACACCATAATCAGCTCATCAGCTCAATATATTTCAGCCTATCCCTCATCTTCTTCCCCGCACTCTGTTCTCCTGAAACAGCCGCAGCGATGAAGCACAGGAACGCTGCAAAGATCTCTCCTCAATGGATTTTCATCTTCTGCATTTCCAGCTTCGTCCTCGGAATGCTCTTCACCAGGTCTATCTTTTTCATCTTGATCATTCTTGATCATTCTAGATTTGTTGATTTTTCATGCCCCTTTAGCTAGCTGCAAATCTTTTCTGCTGCCCTTAAATCATTGGGAGGGTTTTCGGTAATTGTGTTAACTGTTAATTTGATTGTAATATGAAATTTATTTATCGGGAAATTAAAAAAAAAAAAAAATGTTTTGATCGTGCCCGTAGGGTGTGGTATCCGCCTGAACCCAAGGATCAGATGACATCCCAACGGCGGCTAGATCAGGAGTTCCAATTTTTTCACGAGGGCTCTGCAATCAGTAGGGTATGTTCTAGTCGTCTCTCTCGATGGTTTTCTTCTCTTTTATTTGTTTTATAGAGTGTTTAATGTTTACCCTTGTTCATATTGATTGGTTTTTTTCTCATGTAACAGAAGCCTGGACGAGATAAGGATATGGTGGGAAAGATTCACCAAACCCAAGAGGCAATACAGTGAGTAAATGAGTATGGGATTGTAGTTTTGAAGTGATGTTTAATACATTACTGGGTGGAGTGTGAGGAACGTAACTCCATAACAACCATAATAGCACGGAAATAAAAATAAAAAAATAACAGCTTTTCATAAACATGATCTATGGGAGATCTAGACTTATCTAAATGCTATCATAGTTCATGAACCAAATTTATAAATTGGTTGTCAAAAACCCTGGTAAAATGATTTTTTTTTTTCATTTTCTGAATGATTCGTTAACAATCTAGTTCTATTGGAAAAAAAAATAAAAAATAATGGAGGTCTGGCAGATCACTGGACCAGACAATGTCTACACTTGAGAGAGAATTGGTTGCCACTCAGAATTCTCATGATATGGGGAGCCTTGAAAATTTGCCTGCTGTCCGGACATCTTCTGTTGGTAGCCCACCAAGGAAGAAGGCATTTATGGTTATTGGAATAAACACTGCTTTTAGTAGCAGAAAGAGGCGTGATTCTATCAGAGAGACATGGATGCCCCATGGTACTATCTATTCTTAGTCTACCACGCTCACAATTTTCTGCTGTTATGTTTTCTTTATTTCTGAGAAAATTCAAAAACTCTTCTGTTGTGTTTGGTTAGGGGAAAAGCTCCTTCAACTAGAGCAAGAGAAGGGAATTGTCATTCGTTTCATGATTGGGCACAGGTATATTACTTATTTAATTTGATTTATGCATATGCATGCAATGATTGGCTCTGTAGGACTTTAAACAATGTCTTTTAATCTTATATCAGAATTGACAGGCCAGATTCAACATTTAATGAGTTAAAAGCATCATGGTGATAATGGGACCTGTTGATTTTAAAATTTGGTTTCCAAATCAGTTGAAAACACAACCCTGGATTGGTGGATAATATTGCCAATTTAGAATAGGCTAGATGCATTAATTTTTTATTAATTTTTTATCTTAGTTATGAGATGCAATATCTTATAAATTAAGATCAGAAAAAAAAAAGATAAAACTTATTTTTTTAATGAGCAAGTTGCACTTGAGGCTCTTACTTATAATCTTCCAGTGTTGAAGTACTTTAACCCATGCCTCGACCTAGTAGAAAGGAAGGGGCCACATAGGAATGTGTGTTAGGGTTTGAATCCCACTGCCTACCTTTTTAATATCTCAAAAAAAAAAAAGGGGGGGGGGGGGTGAAAGAAAGAAAGAAATAAGAAGCTTATTTTTCCATGTTACCCTTTCTGGGTTAATGATTAATTGATTTCAAAACGAGCATTTATCGTTTGTATTAACATTTATTAGTAGCTACTTTAGATAGGTGTTGGCCAAGCTGCTAGCATTTACTGATTTACCATTGTATAATTAGTTAGGTGTTGGCTAAGTTAGCATGAAACATGCATTGAAGAACTACGAACTGCTGAAGTTTCCATAAAAGGACACCAATTCTTCTCTGCCCATGTAATGGTCAAAATATGCTTTTGAAATTTTCCATAGATAATGTGTACTTTGACTTTCATGCATCTATGACTCCTGAAAGTAAAAAAATCCTTTGATCTTTCTATTGCCTTGTTCTTCTTATATTTAATTATTTGAATACTGGAATTATCCCACCCCAACCCTTTATGACCTAAACCAATCCTCAAGGGCAACTCATCCTTGTTATATTTATTGTATTTCTCTTTTGTTTATTTATTTATTTTTTATTTTTTATTGTATTTCCCTTTGTTTTGACCCAAGTAGTCGAAACTGTTGATGAAATTTTAGTTGGGAGGTAGTTTGTCTGTCTAAGGAGGAGGGGGCTTAGGGTCTTGGAAAGCTGGTGCCTAAAAGCATGGCTTTATTGGGTAAATGGTTATGGCAATTTCCCTTGGAGATGAACTCTCTTTGGCATAGAACTATTAGAAGTAAATTTGGCTTTCAAGTGTACGGTTGAGATACAAATCTGATAATTAGATGTTCTTCTGAGATTTCTTGGAGGTTTACTTCACATATAGAAGCCATTTATTCAATCATTGTACTAAATATAAATTAGTTGAGGGTACTCATATCTGCTTTTGGGAGGATATCTGTTTGGAGGATTCTGCCTTGTCTATTATTTTTACTCAGCACTTGGGTCTTGGAAAGTTGATGTCCAAAAGCACGGCTATATTGGGTAAATGGTTGCAGTGATTTCCCTTAGAGGCAAACTCCTTGTGGCATAGAGTTATTAGAAGTGATTTTGACTTGCAAGTAAATGGTTTGCATGCAAATTGGGGTAGTAGACGTTTTTCTAAGAGTCTTTGGTGGTTTATTTTACAACTTTGCCCTTTATTCAGTCCTTGCACTAAATAAATTAGGTTAGGGCACTCATACCCACTTTTGGGAGGATATCAAGTTGGGGGATTCTGCCTTATCTATTCTTTTTCCCCTTTTTATTGCTTTTCTATGTCCATAATGCTATAATTTCTTTCTTTTTTATCTCTAGCAACAATACTTGCACATTGGAGTTACATGATAGGGAGGTGGAGGAACTCTTTTATTTGCTTTCTCTGTCTGAGGACTGTCACCCTTCAAACAACAGGGATGTACAGGTTTGGGATTTGGATTCGTTGGTATTTTTTTCTTAATAATTTTTTCTCTAATCGTCTGATTAGATCTAGTATGCCTTTTTTGATCTACTGTTGTATTTGGAATCCAAAATTTCCTCTAAGATTAAAGCATTCTTTGGGTATTTTTTAATAGAGTTAACACAATCAATTTGTTGCGGAGTAGGAGGCCTTCAAAGTCATTATCTCCAAATGTTTCTACTTGGTGCTTTTTAACAATTCAGAAAATAATTCTTATCTACTTTCACATTACTCATTTACTTGGATCATGTGGAGTAGGTTATTTGGACCTTCTTGGAGAAATTGAGTTTATCCGTAAACAATGGAAGATCTTTTGGCTATTTCTTTAGATCTTTTAGGAGTAAGGATGCTGATCGTTTGTGGAGATGTGAGATGATGGTTGCTTTGTGGAGGATTTGATTGGAACAGAATCCGCTCATTTTTACTCAGAAGGGGATGATTTTATCTTTGCTTTGGGATAGGATATGATATATGGCTAGTCTTTGGGCTTCTAGTGTGGGGTGCTCTAGGAGAACATGTTTTTTGGATGTCCAGCAGGATTGGCAGGCCTTGATAGTGATTTTTTTTTTTTGAGCTTTTATTTTATTATAAGAGGATTCCTATCCTTCTATATGTGCATTGCTATTTCTTCTAATGATGTGTTTTTTTTTCTGCCCCCCAAAAAAAAGAAAATGCTATGATGTATTACATTTGTAGTCCTTCATGTTCTTTCTATCCCAACTGATCTAAACCATTGGTGAATTTTTTGAACCATTTATTCCTGTGATTAGTCTCATTATAGAGTTGGAATTTTTTTTCTTTTCTTTTAGTTTCATCCATCTTCCTTTGTCTGAACTGCATAATTTCAAATTTTAAGTGATGCATCTAGCTTAGTTATCTAACACATATGCTCTTGGTGAAACAAATGCATCATTGGAATTTTTCTTGGAAGATGATAGTTCTAGTGCATGTGTGTTTGCTGTAGTAGTAGATGGCCAGTATGGATGTCATTCAATGACAATTTGAAGAATAGGGCTTCCCACGGAGAATCAGACACAGGTCGGCCAAAAGATCCCAGTCAGAGAAAGGGATTGGGGAAAAACAGTTCCACATGAAAAATAACAAGACTCATTAGCCATCATTTAAAAATAAATCCAAGCAAAAATAATCTTGATTAATTAGTTAAGCCTAGCTCCTTTTTTTTAGTTTCCAACAAATCCCAGGCCCTAATCTTCGTGGTTAGCCCCAAATAGGATCAAATTGATCCATACTCTATGGCTTCTTGTTCTACATCATCTCTCCCTCATTGGAAAACTAAACCATCTGAGGTTGAGAAACAAACAAGAAGACCATCACCAAAAAGGGTGCGCTTTTTCCTAGACTACAGGAGGATACACTTGGCTAAGCCCTCGTATTCCATATTTGGAGCAGTCAAAGTGGGAGACTAGACTGGTTAAGAGGGGAATCCTTACTCCATGACATGGATTAGAGCTGGCGCTTCCCCCCTCCCAAACTAGGCTGCAAAGGTTAAGGTGTTTCTTGCATATAAAAATCAAAAAGGAAAAGGAATATTGCACTCCTTATATTGTAGATGGCGGGCCAAACACAGGGATAAGATAATTATCATAGCTCATTATATTTAGTCTGGTACAGTGCTATGACCCACTCCTTCAAAACAGATGCAACAGCAGCCAAAAGGAATTGTCATGCTTTATAATTTATAGGAAAAGAATTGGTGGTGCACTTTGACTTCATCATTGGAGGATCTCAGGATGGCATGAAATTTTCATATGCTAAACTTGCAAACAAACGACCATAGGCACCAAAAAAAAATATATTGCCAATCTTGATAGAAAGAATGTCACTATCTCCAAAATCTACCCAGTCATGAAGGTAAGCAAGCAATGAATGTTCACCTTCAAGTCCGTACTTGTTTACCAAATCTATTTTACACAATTGAGGATGTGGCTTGACCTTTTGATTTAACTTCTATGCTGCTTATTCTGATGCTACATTTGTCAAGCTACTAGGGTTGATAACTGTAGTGCACATATGCTTTTGGCAGTTCGCCTAGGTCCCAAAGACACTGTTAGTCTAATCTTCTTTTCCTAGCTGGGTGAGAGTACTGGGCACAATTTCCCTTCTATATTTGCTTCTTTCTAAGTCACTTGGGATTTGTCTCTCAAAACTCACTTGGGTTTCATATTCTTTTACTGCAATTGCCATGAATTGATTAGGATACTATCTGGCACAGTGTCTGAAACGTTATCCCTTGAAACTAAACTACTTTTTGGAGCTTGGAGGTTAAACCCAAAATTCTCATCTTTCAAGGGGTAGTAGACAGGAAATCAATTCCTTTGCCCAACTGCTCAACCAGCTTTTAATGAGACCAGAAGCAAGAAGTTTGAATGCAACTGCAATCTTCATTTGTATTCTGTACAAAGCAATCATCACAATGTCTATAATTTCCAATCTGCTTGGGTACCCTGATGATAAAATTCCTATCTTACTCAGCAACAGTCATGTACTTTTGTCTCAAATTAATGAGCAAAGATGGAAACACTGTTAGTAATTAGTAGGTACACACTGTTCTTGCATGACCCACTTCTTTTTATCCCACGTCTTGGTTTACCCTGTATATTTCCATATATTTCCTGCTACTTAATCCACCAAAATGCGTTTTTGTCTTCAATTTTAGTCATACCAAATACAACTTTCAGACCTTGTTCATGTTGGACAACCCCCCCCCCCCCCCCCGGGGGCAAAAAAAAAAAGAAAATCTCCAAGCAATAAACCCAGTTTCAAGCTCATCAGTAGAACCATCTCATTAAAATCTGAAATCTTCAACTCGTATTCCCCTATTTAAATGTCCAGATACAGTGCCGTCTACATGAGCTCCCACAAAATCGTTGGGAAGGCAAGGGAATTTTTTTTTTTTTTATTGGGGATGGAGAGGGGATTTATCTTCTCATTTCTTTTACTTGTTGCAGTTTGGGAGATGGTGCTGGAAAAACAAATTTTGAGATGATTTGTGGAAAGGAGATGTTCCTTTTGTGATGCTTTTCCTCATCTGATCGACCTCTCTACCCTTCATGATGCTCCTCTCTAATTTCTACTGTCATGATGACTCAGTTATTGTTTGGAATCTTCAGTTCTTTTGCAATCTCAATTGCATGAAGCTTAGCTCAGATTACCATTCTTGATTTTTGTTGGATTCCCTTTCCTTTTACCTCTTGACACAGGGCTTTGGTGTCTCGATAAATTTCCAGTAATTTCTCTTACAAATCTTTTTGTTAGATCACCACTTAAGAGCTTAAACTGTTTGCTTGGTGGACAACAATATATATCAAGCATTCACAGTCTTGCACATGTAACCTAATTGTACATGAGAAGATAAACAAATGATGGATAACACCGATAGCAGGGAGTAGGATAATTTTAACAACTGTACAATAACACAAGAAACAAGACTAGAACCCAAGACCTCCTTGCAACAATGGCTCTAATACCATGCGGACAACGGGTTTCTGCTGAAGCTCAAGAAATTACCTCTTGTTCTGATACCATGATCTATCACCACTTTAACTGAAACTTAAGTTTTTCTGTTTTCAGCCATTATTAAATGTTAACAAACCTCAAATCAGACACAATAGTAAAGAATATAAACAAACTATGCTGAAAACAACACATATCATTATGGCCTGTTGCTGCTGGTTGTTTGAAGGGATTGCCTTTTCAGATGTTCAGCATGATTGGTCTTCTGTTTTGTATTTTTTTCTTTCGCTTTTTTATTTTAAGTTTGTTCCATTGTTCTTTGTAGGAATACTTCTTATTCTCCAGTCTTATGCATTCTTATTTATATTCATTTTTTTTTTATCCAAAAACACATACACACAAATCAAACACCAATTTTTACATGGTTTGGCTATTAAGCATATGTCCAAGAGCAAGGGGTGAGAGAATTTTCACTATGTATTAAATGGAAGTATAGTGGAGATCAGAATTACTTCAACACTCAAATGCTAACCCCAACTATGCTCAATCACACGTAGATTTAAGAAATCACCCAAAACCTATAAACATAACAAATATACATGTGACTCACAAATACAAAACAGGTCATCAAGTTGGTTCAAATTCACAGCAGAGGGCTCAGACCCTGCAACTTCAGTAAACTTCACGTGGCGACAAACAAAATAAGTAAATCACAATGAGCCTTTTCCCTCACTAAGCTATTCATTCAGCTCAGTTGAGCTTAGAGAAGGGCCCATATTACTGGCTTGAGGATAGGAATTATGAATTCAAGAGATACCCAACATGGGCCAACAATGTATATTAAGCCTTAACACTTTTTATATGCATCTTGTTTAGATTTCCTTTATTTGCTTTTTCCCTTTGAAAAAGTTTAACTGGAAGGCTGAGGTTCCTTTCAAAATTGAGGCTTTTGGTTAGTGCTTCATTCTCACTAGAATAAACACTAATAGGGTAATATGTTTTGTATATTAGAGGCCTACTAAGACTTTATCTCCTAATATTCATGCTCTGAATAAACGAAGTAGTGTAACCAATGCCCATTTTTTCTTTTTTCCTTTTTTAAGTGCTGCCCTTTCAATTGGTTGTTGTGAAATTCTCTCTTTGTTATTGGGGAGCAGATTTGGGTGTGTCTGAGTTCCATTGAGGAGAGATATTGGGTTTTTGAGTGGAGGAAGGAGCTATGATTTTTCGTGATTGTACATTATTTGCTATTATTTAGTGCGTTGGGTTGGAAAGGAATGTGAGGATCTTCAGAAACAATTTTCTCTCTTCATATATTATGGGAGAGAGTGATATTCTTTGGTTTGGTCCTCAATGGCAATGCTTGTGCAGGAGTTTCTTTAGCTCATCTCTAATGCAACTAAAACGGTTTGCTTTATTGATTTTTTTTTTTCAGTCTTAGCTTCCTTTCTTCTTTTGGAAAGCTTCCTCTCCCCTATTTGTATTCTTATTTTGCTTCGATAATATTCTTATTTTTTCCCAAAAAAAAAAAATGTCCCTTAATCTTTTGTCTTTGTGGATTTCAAAATAATACACTAATTGTACCACTTATCTCCTTGGAAGGAGATTCAATTACTCTACTTCTGTAGTGCTGTGATTTTGGTTGCCAGTTTATTTAATGCATTCATGATGCTATTGAAAATAATCTCAATATTCTGCATCCTATCGTATGATGATTCAATCTTTGAAGGCAATTTCACCCTTGGCATTTTGTCAACTCTTTTCACTTCAGTAGTCTTAGGAGAAACAGGGTTGTTGCAATCAGTAGTTAAAAATAATCTACTGATTTCTTCCAACCATCATTCATATAGGTGATCTTTTAAGCAACTTCGGCGTGGGAAGCAGCCTGATCAATGGACTCAAGATGATAGTTATGAAGTTTAATACAAATTGTATATCATCCCACCAATGCATTGAACAATTTATTCTTACACATTTTTCCTCAAATGATCCCTCTTGGCAAGATTATGAAACTCATGCATTGAAGTTTCCGTGTCTTTCCCATGCTGGGTGAGAGAACACAACCTAGAATAGCTTCTCTGCCATAATTATTTTCAATCTTGATCTCCTTCGTCCCTACACCATCCGGTCACAGGTCCCTCTAAACAGTTTCTATGGTTAATGTTATTCCACCTGGTGCCCGCATACCCTTTGAGGCAAATTATAGATACTTTTACCTTGCCCTTATTCCTAACTCCTCTACAGACAAAAAAAATATTCTCCAGAAGATTAAACCAGTCATCCAAATCATCATGTAAACCCTCCTCGCCAAACTCAGGCAGATTAACCCTTGTACCATAGGCGGGCTTAGCAGTATATGGGGATTGGAAAAGTACCTGAATCTTTAGGCTACAATCAGCTATAAGTGTAGCAGAATTGGAAGTGGCAGTGTAATCTTATATCCCTTCTGTTTAGTAATGGAGTCCAAATAAGCTGCCAGATTACTACTAAAATCCTCAATGTCCTTGGTGTTTTGTCGTTGGCTTGCAGCTGTTTTGTCAACAAGATTGTGTATGTGGTCTCCCCACTCTTTCAAATTTCTAACATATCTCTATATGAGCTCACACTGATCCTTGGTAACCTCTTCTTTCTTTCTTTCTTTTTTTGCTAGTATTTTGATTAACAAGGGCTCTTGGGTATGGGAGAGAATAAAGAAATGGGGAGAATTGAATAAGAATACAAAAGGGAAGATCTAAGTGGGGTCCTTTTGACTTAGTCATGAATAAACTAAGCCGACTGCACAATTGTTTATTTAACCGGGCTAAAAGCTTTAGTTAGTAATGTTTATTCAAGTATACATGCATAAACTATTTACCTTTATTCCCAAGTTAATGTGGGGCTAACCATTCATGTGTACATCCACATGATATAACATTTCACTGTACCACTTTAATTTCCTTCTGGGTTTTAGTGCATTTAGATTCTTCCTCCCTTCTTCAAACATGTTCTAAGCTAGCTCTTGCTCCCCATTGCTGGTGTCACACAGTTTTACACTCTCATCTTTCCAACCTGCAATCTTCTTGCAGGGATCTGGCTTTAATACTATTTTATAATTTCCCAACTCAAAAAGTTTGAATGTCGAGTAATCTGCACATATGATCTTTCAATCTATTTATAAGCTTGTGCTTAATTACTAATGCATGTTCATGTATTACCTTTCTCCTCCCAAGTTAATGCTAGAGCAGGACTTAATAGCCTTATTAATCGCCCCTAACATTGTCTTACTCCCATGTGGTTTTAAAATCACTCTGCTATGCTACTTAATATCCTTACCACTCATGGCTCCCAAAGTTTCTACCTCCCCTATTCAATTATTTTTTGGGTTAGGTTTTGCTCACCTGCTCGCCTAGAGGTGTGCCATGGGCCACTTCTAATCCACAGCAACACTTATTGATCTGTGGAATTCTCTTCGACCAATGTCATGCTGTTGACATTTCTGAACATTCACCACTTGTTTTTATTTGTTCCAAAAGGAAAACAAAATAGCTAATAAAACCCCAGATGGTGACTTGGATTAAGGTTCTAAAAAACTCTGAACTAATGACATGCTCTCCTCACCAGGGGTAGATCTGTGATCATCTTACTCAATTGGGAGGGTGTTAGGTGCTCATGAGGCTGAATTGGCCTCTAGGCATTTAGAAAATTAGTTGGCAAACATGTACCTAAAATATTTAAATCTACAATGAGCATTCAGAAAGGCAATTTTTGTTTACTGAGGAATCTAACCATTTATACAGACTCATGTTACATGGTAGCCCATGCTAGTGAGTCGGAGTCGGCACACATGAAAATGCGTGCAGGTTCTGGTTTTATTGTCTTGCATTATTCAGGCAGAAAGTGCAAGTTCACAGTTTTCTGTAATCCAAAGGATGAAAATGTGGAATTGGTGCTGGCTTGGGTAAAACAAAGCAGCAAATGGAATTTAAGATGTGGGAGAAAGTGCCTTTTATGGCTTCTTTGTGGTGTGTGGGCAATGGAAATGTTAAGGGGATGTGTTTAACAGATGTTCAGCAGGATTGGACGTCCTTTCTAACGGAGTACTGATTTGAGTTTGCTTTATTTTTGGTGTTTTCTTTTTTTGTTTTATTTTTCTGGGGATTCCCAGATTTTGTTAAGGAGATGTATTCTCTCGTGATTGTACATTCTTTCTTTATCTAATGAATTTATTTTTCTCTCAAAAAAAAACAAACAAACAAACAAACAAACAAAACAGCAAAAGGCGATTATGAATGATATATATATATAAGTGAAAAAACCTTGTGTTTGATCTGATGCGTATATGTTGAACAAGGAGCAGATCATTCCTTCCCTGTTCCATCCTTGTATTTAATCATGTTTGTTTTCTACTAAGATTCTAGAACAAAGAAGATGCTTGATTTGATTCATCCTGATGTAAAATGGAAGAAGAAAATGATAAATTTAAAAACAAAGGGAAACAAAGTTGGATTGAAAACTCTACTACTTCATTGATGAGGAATGGCCATTATATAGGCTAAAAACAAACGGTTACAAGCACAAAAATAGGCGCCACTAATATCATGCTAACTAACTCCTACACTAGGCAGAAAATAAAACACATTTGCAACTATTAATTTATTCTACAAACCCTCCCTTAAACTGATGTTCCATACATAACATCAGTTTAATAAGACTTAAACTTTAAAGCGTCATCCCTTAGATAAAGTCCTTTGAACTACAAACACCAAGTAACTCCCTAAGCTTCTGAAATGCTGGAAATTTGAGAGGCTTTGTTAGAATATCAGCAATCTGGTCTTCACTTCTGCAGTAAACCAGATTGATAACTCCATCATTTGTGAGATCTCTCAAGAAATGATACTTCACATCTATATGCTTGCTTCGACCATGTGGAACAGGATTCTTTGAGATCGTTATTGCTGAACTGTTGTCACAGTAAATGAGAGTAGGCCGATCTTCTTTGAACTGCAGCTCTTCAAGAATCTTCTTCAGCCAAATAGCTTGACAAGCACAAGCTGTTGCTGCAACCAATTCAGCTTCAGTGGTTGACAATGTGACAATTGGCTGCTTCTTTGATGACCATGCTCCTGTTCCCAACATGAAAACATACCTAGATGTGCTTTTGCGATCATCAGAATCTCCTGCATAATCACTATCTGTAAAGCCAAACAAATCTGAATTTTCTCCCTTTTTGAAGAACAACCCAAACTCCTTAGTACCTTGCAAGTACCTAAGAATTCTTTTTGCAGCCAAAAGATGAATCTCTGTTGGACACTCCATGTATCTACTAATGACACTTACAACATGCATTATATCAGGCCTTGTTGCAATCAAATACATTAAACTCCCAACAATCTGCTTGTAAAGAGTACTGTTAACCTTCTTTCCTCCATCATCTTTGTTTAGCTTCAAACCAAACTCAAATGGTGTATTCACAGGATTACAATCCTTCATCTGAAACCTGTCCAAGATTTCTCCCAAATATTTCTTTTGAGAAATAAGAATGCCTGTAGAAGACTGCAATACTTCTATGCCAAGAAAGTAATGCATCATGCCAAGATCAGACATTTCAAATTCAGCCATCATGGATTTCTTAAAGCTTCCAAACGTGGTTGTATTACTTCCAATATAGATGAGATCATCTACATATAAGCAAACAATAAGCATTTTCCCTCCATCCTCAACTTTTGTGAAAAGTGTATGTTCACAAGGACATTTTTGAAATCCTTCCTTCAAAAAATAAGTTTCTAATACGATTCTACCAAGCTCATGGGGCTTGTTTTAATCTATATAGAGCCTTCTTTAGTTTATACATTTTATGCTCATTTCTAGATTTCACATAACCAAGAGGTTGATCGATAAATACCAGTACCTTCAAATCTCCATGGAGGAATGTCGACTTCACGTCCAGCTGAAAGATAGGCCATGAGTTTTGAGCTGCTAATGCAATCACCAATCTGATTGTGTCATGCCTTGCAATTGGAGCAAAGGCTTCTTTATAATCAACACCGCACTCTTGCTTATAGCCCTTGGCCACCAAGCGTGCCTTGTCTTTGTCTACTTCACCATTCTCCTTCAGCTTTGTCTTGTAAACCTACTTCACGCCAATTGTTTTGTGCCCTTCTGGAAGATCAGATAACTCCCAAGTGTCATTCTTTTCGATGGCTGCAATTTCAGCATCCATAGCCTTTTGCCATTTTGATTCTTTGACAGCACTTTCAAGCATTGTAGGATCACAATCTGAAAATAGAGCAAAATGAGTGATTTGGTCTTTAGATTGATCAATTCCGGTTACCTCATAATCTGACATCCATGCTGGCCTCCTTCGAACACGATGAGAACATGATTCAGCTGCTGCTTCTGGTGCTGTTGGAGTGACTTCAGAGGCTGCAGGAGTTTCATTTTGAGGATTCTCAAATGCATCAATTGCTGGAGCAAGGTGTTGCTGCGGCTGGTTTGCTTCATCACCATCTTCTCCATCAAAACTAGTTGGAATTGGCTCTCCAACTACATTTTTGCTCCATTCCCATATTTGATCTTCATCAAAAACAACATCTCGAATGATAAGTAATTTCTTAGTGTTAGGATTGTAAAGCTTATAAGCTTTTGACTGATCACTAACACCAAGAAAAATACATTTTTCTCCCTTGTCATCCAGCTTCTTCCTCTTCTGATCTAGAATATGGGCATATGCGACACACCCAAAAATTCTGAAGTGATCAACAGCTAGTTTCCGTCTACTTCATGCTTCCTCTAGTGTCTTATTTTGAACAGCAAGTGTGGGACTTCTATTCAATATATGAATGCTCCAGTTAACTGTTTCAGGCCAGAAGCTCTTTGGAATACAACTCCTTATTAAAAGACTTCACACCATATTTAGAATAGTACAATTCTTCCTTTCACAAACGCCATTTTGTTGGGGCGTATAAGCTGCTGTAAGCTGTCTCTTGATTCCATGAGTCTCACAGAAACTTGCAAATTCATGTGAGTTGTATTCTCCACCACGATCTGTGTGAAGAATTTTTATGGGACTGCCAACTTCTTTCTCAACCAGCACTTTATAGCTTTTAAAGGCTAGAAAGGCTTCAGACTTCTCTTGCAAAAAATAAACCTAGCTTTTACGACTAAAATCATCAATGAAAGTAAGTATATATCTTTTACCTCCATCAGAGCATGGAGTTATTGGCCCAAAAATGTCGGAATGAACAAGCTCCAGTGCAGCCTTCGCCCTCCATGATTTCCCTTGTGGTTATTGATTACAGTGTTGTTTGCTAACAACGCATTCTTCACAAACTTCAAAAGGAGCTATAATTTGAGGAAGACCTGTCACCATATTATTCTGTTGTAAAGTCTTCAACCCACCAAAGCTAAGATGCCCATAGCGAAAATGCCATAGCCATTCCTTCTCTCCCAATCTTGCAGAAAGACATGAGTGAGTAGTGTCATGGCGATACAATGGAAACATTCGATTGACTGTCATGTTGACTTGAGCTATCAAGCCCAACTTCTCATCTTTAATTCTGCAGACTCCATTTTTGATAGAGATTCCATATCCCTTTTCTTGTAGCTGACCAACACTGAGTAAGTTTGTTCTCAAATCTGGAACAAAGAGAACATTAGAAATAGTTTGAATAGAATTTTTGTTGGTTTGAATTGCTACCTTTCCCTTTCCCATAACAGAGACTATAGAGCCATCACCGAACTTCACAACATCACCAAAAGCTTCATCCCATTCAGAGAATACAAACTTCTCTCCACTCATATGGTTGCTGCATCCAGTGTCTAAGTACCACAAGAATGTCTTGTGGGTTTCCTCCTTCACGTGACAAGCCATCAACAAAGACACTTCTTCTTCTTCCTTCTAAGCAAAATTGGACTGCTTTCTACCATCTCTCCTTAGATTAGTACGACATTCTGACTTGTAATGGCCAAACTTGTGACACCTGTAGCATTCAACTCTTGATTTGTCTGCTGACTTTGACTTGGAAGGCGTTGAATGATTATTGTTGTTGTCATGGCCTTTTCCTCTCCCTTGAGAATTAGAATCTTCAGATTTCTTATTTGAGTGTCTACCATCATTGCCACCTCTACCTCTCCCTCTTCCTCGTCCATGACCTCCTCCTTTTGATGCTAATGCTTGCTCCTTGTCTTGCCGATTCATTTTCTGCTCATGAACCAACAAAGAACTCTGCAATTCATCAATGGACATGCTTTCAGTGTCTTTAGATTCCTCAATCGAACAAACAACATAGTTGAATTTTGTTGTCATTGAACGAAGAATCTTCTCAATGATAGTGACATCTATCATTTGGTCGTCATCGATTCTCATCTTATTTGTGATTGCCATCGTCTTGGAGAAGTAATCTGTCACCGATTCTCTAGACTTCATGTGTAAAGTTTCGAAATCGCCTCGAAGTGCTTGCAGTTGTTCCCTCTTTGCCTTTGCTATCCCCTTATATTTCTTCTTCATAGAGTCCCAGATCTGCTTGGAAGTTTTTTTACAAAGAATGGTTTCTAGGATGGAACGATCAATTGCCTGGAAGAGATAATTCTTTGCTTTGAGATCCTTCAACTTCTGCCCTGCAAACTCCACCTTCTGTGCATCTGTCAACACAACACCTTCTGTTGGTTCTACTACTCCAGAAACAACAACTGTCCAATATTCTTTGGACCTCAAAAAATTTTCCATGAGCATGCTCCAATGGTCATAGTGACCATCAAAGTGTGGAATGGCTGGCTACACAAAAGTTTCAGAAGCCATTGTGGAACTCTAACTTGGCTCTAATACCACTGATGTAAAATGGAAGAAGAAAACAATAAATTTAAAAACAAAGGGAAACAAAGTTGGATTGAAAACTCTACTACTTCATTGATAAGGAAATGACCATTATATAGGCTAAAAACAAACGGTTACAAGCACAAAAATAGGCACTACTAACATCATGCTAACTAACTCCTACAAACTAGGCAGAAAATAAAACACATTTGCTGCTATTAATTTATTCAACACATCCATAATTGACCAAGCACGTCTTGTCTGATACAGCTCAACATCCAATAGCATCCTAGACCGGGCTATCGACTCAGAGGATGCTCTACATAAAGACTTCTTTAGGCTTGTAAGAACACACCAATTGAATTGTTTTCCATGAGATATTATATGTTTTCAGACTCACAAGACAGAGTTGTTATCTTATTTGCGCAGGAGCATGTTGAAGGTTATCATGAATTATCCGCAAAGACAAAAACGTTCTTCTCTGCTGCAGTTGCACAGTGGGATGCTGAGTACTATGTTAAGGTTGACGATGATGTCCATGTCAATTTGGGTACATATCCTCTTCCTTTTCTGTTGCCTCCCTCCTGATCTGACATCATCTTCTGTTTCTAGATATTTAATGGTGCTTGCCTTTTACCAGATTCTGTGCTATTTGGCTGCTTGAAGCAAAAATTTTCATCACTTGCATTAGTCACATACAACTATATCACTAATGAACTGAGAATTTTACTTGTTTGAAAATGCAGGTATGCTAGCCACAACTCTTGCCCGCCACCGTTCAAAACCTAGGGTGTACATAGGATGTATGAAATCTGGACCAGTTCTATCCCAAAAGTAAATTGTCTTTGAGCATTATTGTTTTTTGAGTTATTTTTTTATTCATGTTTTGCTTTAAAAGTTGATATTTCCGGCTCTTGGCATCTTTTTGCATCTGGTAGGAATGTCAAGTACCATGAACCTGAATATTGGAAATTTGGAGAGGAGGGGAATAAATACTTCCGGCACGCAACTGGGCAGATCTATGCAATCTCAAAAGATCTGGCCACATATATCTCTTTGAACCAGTAAGATGAGCAATAGGTTTTGATTCTTCCTTTTTCCTTGATCTTGAAGTCTGCAGTATGTAGATGTGCTTTAATTGGCCCATTTGCAGGCATAAATATGGGTGCAACTGTTATTTTGATTTTTTAATAGTCTTTTACTACAAATGTGTTTAAAGTTTTAAACCATTAAAACATAATGTTGAAGGAGGGGAATCTGAGAATAGAAGGGGGAAGGGAGAGAAGAAACAGATGGATAGCAGGGCACACATCCAAAGCAAGGGATAAGCCCTAAACTCCAACTTCAATTCAGGCGGTTCTCAAACAATTACTTAAAGGCCTAATACTGTGGGTACCAAGAAAATAAAAATACATAAACCTAATATTACTAGGATATTACTTTCCTCAATTAAAATCTTGAAGTCTCCCAACTCATAACCTAATAAAATTCTACTAAAAATTACATGAAAAATGAAAATAAAAATTACAATAATTTTCAACAATACCAATTCCTTGAATTTGAATTTCTGTATTTGCATCTTATGCTGTATCAAAAAATTATAAAGAAAGTTTTAGTAGTTCATTCAACTCCTTACCAATAGTGCTGCTGTGTCAAACAACAATAAAGTTTTATTAATCTGTGCAACTTTTTACCAACAGTAATGCTCATTTATGATTCTATTTACGTCAAAAATGTTTGTATTTAAACTATCAGGAAACTTGTTACTTTTGGTTTCTTTTTGGTTTTGGTGTAAGTTTGTTCTCTTCTTTTGTTTGGTTTGATGCATGAGGTGTTTTATGGGTTATTATGTAAGCTCCAAGTGTCCTTTTGTTTCCACGGTATTCCTCCGTCATAAGTGAGGGTTATTAATAAACTTGGGACGGAGCCGTTATGTGGGTGGCTTCCGGCTCTTTCCAAAAAAAAACACTTGTTACTAATAGTTTTGCCCAATTATAACTGTATTTACATTGAGATGTTCGTATTCAATTATCAGGCCCATACTGCACAAGTATGCCAATGAAGATGTGTCACTTGGTGCCTGGTTTATTGGTCTTGAAGTTGAGCACATTGATGATCGCAACATGTGCTGTGGGACTCCGCCTGGTAAACACTTCATCTAAAATGAACGATGTGTTCATCTTTTATAAAAAGGAAAAATAACTCGTTACTTTTCAAAGCTGCTTTCCTCCTAAATATTTACTCTTTCTTTCCAGACTGTGAGTGGAAAGCACAGGCAGGAAATGTTTGCATTGCATCATTTGATTGGAGTTGCAGTGGAATTTGCAAATCATTGCAGAGAATCAAGGATGTTCATGCCAGGTGTGGTGAAGGTGCTGCTGCTGTTTGGAACACTCTCATCTAAAAGTTATTTCGAGAGAATAAGGGGTGTCGCTCAATTCTTTTTGGATCCTCCTTGTTGCTTACCCATCTTGATAACTCTAGAGATAACACGACACCTTTCTGCAAGAAGAACCAATTACAGTCATCAAAATTTTGATTCAGAATCAGCCCATACAGAGTACAAATCCAATATTTACTTGTCTACATGGAAGACACCTCTGGTGTAGGAGCACATTGATAGAATTAATTCTTTGATGCAGTGACTTCTTGTAGTGTCTTTTTTTTTTTTCCTGCTCTGGTATAGTGTACTTTGGGTGTTGTTTATATGATTTGGGTCTCAAGAAAATGTGCTCAAAAAAGGCATACAATGTTTCTCCAGTCCTGTAATGCAATTCTCCAGGATTCAACCTGTCTTCCCCTCTTTCTACCTCAAAATTTATGATTGGAAGTTTGATTGTCTTGTTGCAACTTTGCATATTAAGTTTGTAATTTCTAGCAAAAGTTCCCTTTGATTCTTTGAATATGCATCCAGAAAAGTTCTTACATGTTTGGTACATAGGAAAGGAACAAAATCAAGAGGAATAGAATTGAAGTTCTTACTTGATTTCGTCAGGCGCCCATTTGAATTTTGATTCCATTCCTTTTTTAGCCCATTCCATTTCATGACCTAAACATGCTGTCACTGCATTAAAAAATGATAAAATAAAAATTCTTTTTTTTTTCCTATTTCGTTTTTGTTTTCGTTTTCCCTGAACTGTTAAGCCTCACCTTCCCAATGGCATGGGACTCATGCCAGAAGTTTATTTGTCAAGGCATGTTCTTTTCCTGTAGGATGGTGTTGATGTCAAGGGGGAAGATGGAGATTCCCAAGTCACTTAAGTGTGCACATTATTTTCAAGCAAAATAGAAGGATATGGAAATAACATCTTCTGTAATTCTCTTTTTTGGTTGATTCTTGCACTTGAAATACAAAGGAAATAGAGTTAGCTAGAAATGTAAATCTAAGATAGTATATTTAGTGAAAATCGCAAATCTAACTTCAAAAAAATAAAAAATTTGTCATAGTCCATTTTATTCAAATCCCTTTTAAGCTTGGCTCCTTTTTTATTCATTGTAATGTGCTTTATCCTAGAAAATAAGTTGTGTTTTTTTTTTTTGGGTGTTGGGGGGGGGGGGGGGGGGGGAGGGTTTGAGTCCATCTTTCAAAATTGCAACAAAATCGAGTTTTTCATGCTCTTCCTTAACCTAAGTTCCATGTTATCCTTTTGCTTTGAGAAAGTTAAGTGCTATTTTTATAAAATTTTAGCTTTGTTTTTAAATTTTTTTAAAAGAAAGGTGAAATTTTGAAATTTGTCTTTCCTTTGACGATGCATTCAAGGACGATCTTTCTCTCTTGAATATTTTGCGTTCACTAGCAAAATCATAATTCTTTTGCCATTGGGGCCGCCCCGCGGGGGGGGGAGTGGGGGTTACATTTCTGCATTTCACCTCACCCATTCATTTTAAATATGAGTGCATTAACATATAAAAATACAAAAATACAAAATATGAAAGAAGTCATGCACAAAAAGAAAACGCCCCTATCTTCATTTCATCACCCTATGCCAGCACACAAGCACACAAACACAAGGTCATTAGCATTATTTCTTGAAGCATGACACAAGCCTAGCCAAACACGCCCTATGTAACGGCCCGAAGAATAATGGTATTTAAATAATAAAAAGAAAGGGAAATGGAAACAGGAATAGAAGGAAGCAGTCGATGACGTTGAATTTTGGATGGGATAATCCCGAGGAATTTTTCAGCTCCTCGTCGACAAACACAAGGGACTCGTCGACCAGGGTATAAGGGGAGCTCGTCGACGAGGACAGGATTCGTCAATGAGAAGATGCCGAAAGAGGATTTGTGGAAACCTAAAATTCGTCGACGAGAGTTGAAATTCGTCGACGAACTTCTTACAGGACTCGTCGATGAGGTGACGTGGCTCGTCAACGAATTCCGCAGCATAAATAGGGTTAAACGAGAATTTTCAGTCATTTTTCTGTGCCGAATCTTTCTCTCTCTCCTCATACGGTTTCTCCTCCTTCTCTCTAAGATTTTGGGCCAGATTTTCGTTGGTTCAACGATCTGAAGCCATCATGACGCTCCTAGGAAAGTTCTTTGCAAGTCTACCGGAGCGGATCGTCGGTGGGGCTGAGTTGGAAACCATCCCAAATCTAGGGTAAGGCTTCCTACTCAGTATTTGGTTATTTGACAGTTGTAGAAAATGTTGTACGCGTAGAAATACTGAACTTTAGTTGTGGGAAATGTTATTTCTAGGGTGTTGAGTAAGGAACCCTGCGGGTGCGAGACAAATTTTCTTAGGGACTTTTCAATAATCAGGTAAGGGGATAAACTAAACTAGTTCTTTTATGAAAATGTATGTATATTATTATAACATTTGATTTCAGGGAAATAAATATATTTATATATGATTTATATTTGGGAAATAGTGCTGAAAATGATGGTATGTTAAATATACGAAAAACCTGTTTTGTGTGGCATGAGTAGAAATTAATATGAAATACTATTTTTCTGAGAATGTGTTCATGATACGGATTTTTTTATAATGGAAAACCAGCGTATGGGTCGAGATTTTTATATATGTTTGCCAGCGTACGAGCTGTGCTATATGTATGATTTGCCGGCGTACGAGTAGAGGTATAGAAATGATTTGCCATCGTACGAGCTATGCTATGTGTATGATTTGCCGGCGTACGAGCCGAACTATGGAAATGATTTGTCAGCGTATGAGTTATGCTATGGATATGATTTGCCGGCGTACGGGCCGGTGATTTTCATGAAATACGTATATATGCAAAATGATATGATTGATTTGATAATTAATGATATGAAATATTCATGTATCACAGTTTCAATATATGTTATATGATATCAGAACCTGGTTGGCTTGGTCTAAGCTAGCACTTGTACGGTACCGTTGCTATGTGTCCATGGTCATCATGATCATGATATTTGTGTTAACGCCGTTGTATGAAGTGGTGTGAGATTGGATGGTCGATGTGGTTTTTAAGAAGTGTGTGAGCGCCCCTGGTGTATGGACCAAGTTTGGCAAACCCATCAAACTTACAGACTGAACTTTTGACGTGGCAGTGGTCGGCCAACCATTATCATGTCCCACCTTCGGGCCACACATCCCAGTCATGTGGGGGTAATACATGACACAACAGCCAGCCAACCTACCAGGATTGTTTTCGTATTATTATTATATGAGATGATATGTGTTAATGATATATATGTTTTCCCAGATTCGACATAACAGTTTACTGAATATGTTTTGCATGGTATATGTATAACACGGAATACTCATGTTGCCACACACTAGTGTTAGTTTATTTCCTTTACTGAGAGGTGTCTTACCCCAAATTTTGTAAACTTTTCAAGAGTCCCTGATAGGAGAGCGGGAAAAGCCCCGCTGATCTAGTGTTGCTGACCTGCCCTCTTTGAAGGGTAAGTTTTAGTAGGGATAGTTGGATTTTGTGGGAAATGTCCCTAGATCTTATTTTTGGGATGTGTGTACTGAAATACAGTGGATTTAGTGACTCTGGTATTTATGGTATTGTGATGAATGTTTTCGTATTTATGATATTGTGATTGTATGTTTCCTGCTGCTTAGGCTTCCGTTATGTGTTCTGATGTATCCTTGATACCCATGGGTCCAGGTGGATTATGATCTACTAGGTTTTATTGTGTTGAAAAAAAAAATTGGAAATTAAGCAAGACATCACAGTTTGGTCTCAGAGCCTAGGTTGCTAGGTTCTGTAGATTTTAGAATGCAGCGGAAACAATACCAGAGTATAGGAAATGATTTGAGATTTTGTTCTACAGTTTAGAGGCAGGACTTCCGTGGTAGTTTCTGTGTTTTTCCCGGGGTGACGATTTCAGGAAAATCATAGCAAGCTATTGTCGGGTTGTGTTCCTAGAATGTAGGACTGAGGAATAGAAATAAGTTGGGAATGTTGAGATAAAAGGCTAGGTTAAGCGGGTGAATTATAGGGATAGGATTTCTAAGTTGCATTCGTTGTTTTCAGGATGGATCCAGGAGGAAATAGTACCCATGCGAGTGGCAGTGATGGAGTAGGACCATCAAGTGCAGCTGGGACTGACTCTGACGCGGTATTACGTAGCATGGCTCAGCAGGTTATGGCTGAGATCGCTAGGAGCTCGAGGGAGCAGAGTGGTCCATCTGCAAGCCATGGGTGCACCATAGAGAAATTTACGAAGATGAATCCTCTGGCATTCTCAAGTGGAGTTGATCCTGTAGCCGCTGAGAACTGCATGTAGGAGACTGAGAAAATTTTGGCCGTGCTACAGTGTATGGAAGAACAGAAGGTTCTCTTCGCTACCTATAGACTGATAGGAGAGGCCGAGAGGTGATGGACTACGGTGAGACTATTGGAGCAGCAGAGGGTGACTCCGATAGCCATGGCATAGGACCAGTTTAAAGAATTGTTCTTCGATAGATATTTTCCAACTACTGTTAAGGAGGCTAAAGTAGAAGAGTTCCTGAGTTTGAAGCAAGGACAGCTATCCATCTAGTAGTATGCGGCGCGTTTCATCAAGCTCTCTCGTTTCTCCCCGTATATTGTTCTTGATGAAGTGAAGAAAGCGAGGCAGTTTGAGAGAGGCTTGAGGCGGAGTATATTTAAGCAGGTGGTGGTGATACGGATCCAAGACTTTGTTGAGTTAGTCGACAAGGCGGCCTTGGCAGAGATTGGTGAGCGTCTCGATGCAGAGGAGCAAGGACAGAGGAAGAGATCTGCATCTACGGGCTACCAGTAGGGTCCTAGACAGAATCAGTGGAGGAGAGGTAACCATGGCAGAGGGCTAAGACAAGATACGGGAGGACGCAAGGTGCAAGCAGGGCATGGTTCTCCAGTCTGTCAGACTTGTGGTTGGAGACACTTGGGAGAGTGTCGAGCAGGAGGGGTGGTGTGCTATCGCTGTGGTAGATCGGGGCATATGGTGTGAGACTGTCCTACCCCACCAGATGTAGTTCCAGCTCCCAAACCATACCGGGGAGGTTATCAAGCGCCACGTGGGGGCCAACAGAGGAATACAGCTTTAGCTAGGGTGTTTACTCTGACGTCGAGTGAGGCTGAGACGGCAGGTGACGTGGTGACAGGTATGGTTATTATGCTTTCTTTTAAAGTTATTGCATTGTTTGATTCAGGAGCTACACACTCGTTCGTATCTTCGGGGTGTGTTAAACTATGTGAGGCAGAAACACAGTTGTTAAATACTAAACAATTGGTGTCTACACTGACTGGATCTGTAGTAAGATGTAGTAAAATACTCCTACTGAAGACTTTGTCTGCTGACTTGATAGTACTGGACATGCATAGATTTGATGTTATATTTGGCATGGATTGGCTAGCAGCTAGTTTTGTCAGCATAGATTGCCGAGCACGGGAAGTAATATTTAGACCTCCGGCGAAAGTGGAATTCAGGTTTGTAGGATCGTAGGTGCAATCCCCACCTCATCTAGTTTCAGCTATGCAGGCCAAGAGATTACTGCTGAGTGGTTGTCAGGGGTTTGTGATAGTTGTGAAGGAGATGACAGAGAATGAATTGAAACTTACTAGCAATCTTGTAGTATAGGAATTTACAGATGTTTTCCCAGATGAGTTACCAGGCTTGCCACTCGATCGTGAGGTAGATTTCCCTATTAATCTACTTCCAGGTACAACGCCGATTTCTAAAGTACCTTACCGGATGGCGCCAGCGGAATTGGCAGAATTGAAGGATCGGTTGCAAGATATGCTTGATAAGGGCTTCATATGACCCAATGTATCTTCGTGGGGAGCTCTAGTTCTATTTGAGAAGAAGAAAGACTGGTCTATGAGGATGTGCAAAGATTACAAGGAGATTAATAAAGTGACAATCAAGAACAAATATCCTCTACCCCATATCGATGATTTGTTTGATCAGCTCCAGGGTACACAGTTGTATTCGAAGATTGATCTCAGATCCGGCTATCATCAGGTAAAAGTGAAAGCAGAAGACGTCTCAAAGACGGCCTTTAGGACAAGGTACAGGCATTATGAATTTCTTATTATGTCGTTTGGTTTGACAAATGCTCCTGCGGTATTTATGGATTTGATGAACAGAATCTTCCACCAATACCTAAACCAGTTTGTTGTTGTTTTTATTGATGATGTACTGGTCTATTCGATGAGCTATGAGGAGCATGAGACGCACTTGAGATAGGTTCTACAAACGCTTCGGGAAAAGAAGTTGTACGCTAAGTTTGGTAAATATGAATTCTGGCTTGAGAAGGTCGTGTTTTTGGGGCATGTTGTGTCTAGAGACAATATTTCTACAGATCCTTGTAAGGTTGAGGTCGTAGTGAATTGGGCTAAACCGAGGAATGTCTAGGAGATCAGGAGTTTCTTGGGGTTAGTCGGATATTACCCTCGTTTCGTTGAGGGATTCTTAATGTTATCAGGGCCTCTGACACGACTGACTAAGAAGAATGTCATATTTGAATGGGACGACAGCTGTGAGCGGAGTTTTCAGGAATTGAAGTAGAGGCTAGTCACAGCGCCAATACTGACCATCCCATATGGGGGTGAGGGTTATACTATCTACAGTGATGCGTCCTTGAAGGGACTTGGCCGGGTATTAATGCAGCATGGCAGGGTGGTGGCGTATGCGTCCAGGCAGTTGAAAGAATATGAAAAGAACAACCCTACACATGATCTTGAATTGGCTGCAGTTGTGCACACATTAAAGATTTGGAGGCATTACTTGTATGGCGAGCGGTGTGAGACCTTTTTCGACCATAAGAGTTTGAAATACCTTTTCACGCAGAAGGAATTGAATATGAGGCAGAGAAGATGGTTGGAACTCATTAAATATTTTGACTGTACCATCAGTTATCACCTAGGGAAAGCAAACGTGGTAACTGATGCGTTGAGTAGGAAGTACAGGGAATCAATATTAGTAACTATGGAGATCCAGTATCCAATCATGATGGATCTGGAGAGACTCGGCATAGAGTTGGTAGAGAGTGATCCTCTAGTGTGTATTGCCAGCCTAATAGTACAGCCTAATTTGCAAGAACGAATTAAAGCCGCTCAGAAGGAAGACCCAAAATTAACAGAGGTGATAGACAGAGTACAGAGTGGTTAAGGGGAGGAATTCAGTATAGCAGATGATGGAGCTTTGCGGTTCCGTTCCAAGTTATGTGTTCCTGCCGATATTGAGATCAGGAAGACTATTCTAGAGGAGGCTCACCGATCTTTGTATACAGTTCATCCCAGCAGTACAAAGATGTATAAGGATCTGCGAGAGTCGTACTGGTGGAGTGGTATGAAGAGAGAGATTGCCAAGTATGTAGCCTAGTCTCTAGCGTGCCAGCAGGTAAAAGCTGAGCACTAGAGGTCGGCAGGGCAATTGCAGTCATTATTTATCCTAGAATGGAAGTGGGATCACATATCTATGGACTTCGTGTCAGGACTGTCGACGACGTTACATGGCCAGAATGCCATCTTGGTGATTGTTGACCGTTTGACTAAGACTGCCCACTTTTTACTTATCAAGATCAGCTACTCCCTTAATCGTTTAGCGGAGATCTACATTCAGGAGATAGTTCGTCCTCATAGGGTGCCAGTATCTATTGTGTCAGATCGAGACCTGCAATTTACGTCACGTTTTTGGAAGAGTCTGCAGGAAGCATTAGAGTCTTAGTTATCGTTTAGTACGACATTCCATCCTCAGTCAGATGGGCAGACTAAGAGGACGATACATATATTAGAGGATATGCTTCGAGCATGTGTATTAGATTTTGGGATAGTTGGACTCAGTTCATGCCATTGGTAGAATTTGCGTATAATAACAGTTATCAAAACAATATTGGTATGACACCATTTAAGGCTTTATATGGTAGGAGATGTCATTCTCCTTTATTTTGGGATGAAGTGGGTGAGCGGCGAGTAGTGGGGCCAGAGCTTGTTCAGCAAGCGTGTGATAAGGTTCGACTTATCAAAGACAGAATTAGTGCAGTTCAAAGCCGACAGAAAAGTATGCTGATAATCGCCGCATGAATCTGAAATTTGATGGGGTAATCATGTGTTTTGAAGATAGCTTCGTTGAAAGAGGTTATGCAATTCGAGAAGAAGGGTAAACTTAGTCCTAGGTTTATCGGTCCATTTGAGATTCTAGAAAAAGTGGGACTGGTTGCCTATAGGCTAGCTTTGCCACCTGTGTTGTCAAGGATCCACGACGTATTCCATGTTGCTATGTTGAGGAGATACATCCCAGACCCTTCTCATATCATCAGTTATGGTGAATTATAGTTCAGTGATTCACTAGTGTATGAGGAGGTACCAGTACAGATTCTGGATAGGAAAGTACAAGAGTTAGGTAACAAGGAGATTCTTTAGGTAAAAGTTTTATGGAGGAATCATACCATTGAAGAGGCTTCTTGGGAGTCCGAGGAACAGATGAAGCAGAAGTACCCACAACTATTTCCAAAAACTTAAATAGTTAGGTAATATTTCTTTTGCAGGTATATGTAATGGTTTAATTAGTGTAACATTTTAGTTTTGGGAGAATTTTTCTTTTGTATATGTAATCTCCCAAGACTTGGAATGTAACCACGGTATTCCTCCACCATAAGTGAGGGTAAGTAATACAATAAGTAGACCCCTTTTCTTGTTAAGGGATGACAAGAAACGTGAATAGTAAATTTCGAGGACGAAATTTTATAAGGAGGGGAGAATGTGACGACCCGAAGAATAATGGTATTTAAATAATAAAAAGAAAGGGAAATGGAAACAGAAACAGAAGGAAGCAGTCGACAACGTTGCATTTTGGATGGGATAATCTCGAGGAATTTTTCAGCTTTTCGTCGACGAACACAGGGGACTCGTCGACCAGGGTATAAGGGGAGCTTGTCGATGTGGACAAGATTCGTCGACAAGAATATGTCGAGAGAGGATTTGTGGAAACTTGAAATTCATCGACGAGGGTTGAAGTTCGTCGACAAACTTCCTACAGGACTCGTCGACGAATTCCACAGTATAAATAGAGTTAAACGAGAATTTTCAGTCATTTCTCTGAGCCGAATCTCTCTCTCTCTTCTCATACGGTTTCTCCTCCTTCTCTCTAAGATTTTGGGCTGGATTTTCGCCGGTTTGACGATCTAAAGCCACCACGACGCTTTTGAAAAGGTTCTCTGCAAGTTTGTTGGAACGGATCATCGGTGGGGCTGAGTTGGATACCATCCCAAATCCAGGGTAAGGCTTCCTACTCAGTATTTGATTATTTGACAGTTATAGAAAGTGTTGTACTCGTAGAAATACTGAACTTTAGTTCTGGGGAATACTGTTTCTAGGGTGTTGAGTAGGGAACCCTGCGGGTGCGGGACAGATTTTCTTAGGGGCTTTTCAAGAATCAGGTAAGGGGATAAACTAAGCTAGTTCTTTTATGAAAATGTATGTATATTATTATAACATTTGATTTCAAGGAAATAAATATATTTATATATGATTTATATTTGGAAAATACTGCTGAAAATGATGGTATGTTAAATATATGAAAAACCTGTTTTGTGTGGCATGAATAGAAATTAATATGAAATACTGTTTTTCTGGGAATGTGTTAATGATACAAAATTTTTTTATAATGGAAAATCGGCGTACGGGTCGAGATTTTTATATATGTTTGCTAGCGTACGGACTGTGCTATGTGTATGATTTGTCGGTGTACGGGCTGAGTTATTGATATGATTTGCTGGCGTATAGGTCGAGCTATGGTAAAATGTGAAATACCGGTGTACGGGCTGATGATTTTCATAATATACGTATATATGCAAAATGGTATGATTGATTTGATAGTTAATGATATGAAATATCCATGTATCACAGTTTCAGTATATGTTATATGATATCAGAACTTGGTTGACTTGGTCTAGGCTAGCACTTGCACAGTACAGTTGCTATGTGTCCATGGTCATCATAATCATGATATTTGTGTTAACGCCGCTATACGGAGTGGTGTGAGATTAGATGGTCGATGTGGTTTTTAAGAAGTGTGTAAGTGCCCCTGGTGTACGGATCAGGTCTGGCAGACCCAATAGACTTACAGACTGTACTTTTGACTTGGCAGTAGTCAGTTAACCATTGTCAGGTCCCGGCTTCGGGCCACACAACCCAGTCATGTGGGGGTAATACATGACAACAGCCAGCTAATCTACCAGGATTGTTTTCGTATTATTATTATATGAGATGATATATGTTTATGAAATGCAGTATGTTTTGCCATGTTTTGATGATATATATGTTTTCCCAGATTCGACATAGCAGTTTACTGAATATGTTTTGTATCGTATATATATAACACGGAATACTCATGTTGCCACACACTAGTATTAGTTTATTTCTCTTACTGAGAGGTGTCTCACCCCAAATTTTATAAACTTTTCAGGAGCCCCTAATAGGAGAGCTGGAAAAGCCCCACTGATCTAGTGTTGCTGACCTACCCTCTTTGAAGGGTAAGTTTTAGTAGGGACAGTTGGATTTTGTGGGAAATGTCCCTAGATCTTGTTTTTGGGATGTGTATACTGAAATACAGTGGATTTAGTGACTCTGGTATTTATGGTATTGTGATGGATGTTTTCATATTTATGATATTGTGATTGTATGTTTCCTGCTGCTTAGACTTCCTTTATGTGCTCTGATGTATCCCTAGTACCCATGGTTTTAGGTGAATTATGATCTGTTGGGTTTTATTATGTTGAAAAAAAAAATTGGAAATTAAGCAAGACGTCACACCCTACCCCTCCAAAATTCAAGTCCAATTCCCCTTAATTCCCAAAATTAAGATTTAATTGAATCTTAATCATCTAATTGAAGTCCAACTATATTTCAATTTCTAAAAGTAAAGCCTAATTGGACTTTAATTTTAAAGTTAGGAATCAATTGAACCTTAATTAAGTCTAATCTCATCATTAGAACATCTAATCCCATTTTAAGACACTCTAATTTTAAAACACCCAAATCCACCATTTTATTGTTCACCATGTATTCTTTGGTGGATAGGGTCATTTAACCCAATGCCCTTCCCTCATATGCTCTAAATAGTGACCATCCCCTATTGAGCACAATTCTCTTTTATTTTATTTATTGGGACACTTGTCCCCATTTTCCTAAAACCCTTATGCCCTTCCTCTACATGCTCTAAATAGTGGACATCCCTTATTGCCAAAATTCTCTTTTTCGTCTTATTCATTGCGATACTTGTCTCAATTTCTCCAACTAATGAGTTGCATCACCTCCCTTCCTCACACGTTATAAATATTCTCTTTTGGGGCTAGGGCAAGCGCACACATACACATTTCTCAAAGCACTCCTCTCACTATTATCTCCCACATTTGCTTTTCTACCTCCCAAAACCCCCCTCTTAATATTCCAAAATGGCAAAAGAAAAGAGTGAGAAAAAGATAAAGAAGAAAAGGAAAGTATGAAAAGAATTGTGTGGGAGAAGAAGACTTTCTTCATACTCGAAGTTCTCACTCTTCCACCCTTTCTGATCTAATTTTCCATGAGTAAGAACATCATTTTTTTTTTTTCATGCAAGAAAGTGGGAGAAAAATTTAGCAGTGAAAGGAGAATTTCTTCTTACTTGAAACTCTCACTCTTCTACTATTTTCAATCTCATTTCCCATGCTAAGAAACCAATTCTCCACAAAAAAGGTATAAAATAAGCAAAGAGAAATGAAGGTATTGTATTTTCTTCTTCTTTTCTTTTATTTTTTTCTCTTGATTTAAATATGATCACATTTTTCATGTAAAAATATCCATGAAATAAAAATGTTTAAGACACTATGTGAAGTGATTAAAAGACCATCTTTGTGAAACAAGCTAGTTTGTTACATAAAAATAGTTTTTTAATCATATTACTTTATAGTCTTGCATTGGATTCATATGCTTGAATTTTGGAGCTCAAGATGAATTGTTTTAAAGGCATTGTAACATTAGTTTTAAATATGCATTTCGTGCAATTGGAATCACTTTGTAGGGGAAATTGTTCCAACTCAACCAAAAGGTGCACATTGAGTGAGTGCATGACTATCTCCTGGTTTGACACCATATCTCATTTTCTCACCCCTTCGAGTTATTTTACAAATAATATGTCATTTTAAAGCTCTACAAATCCATTTTTTATGGTTTTGGGCGTGCCTAATTTGGACTCTTTAAAGTGAAGTTATGGCTATTTTTATCCAACTAGCAGCATAGACTGGACTTCTCGTGAACAAATTTTGAGACTCAACTTTGGACTATATTGTGAACTCATATAATTGAACCATGTGACCAACCACCTATCTTCCTGATGCTCCATGAGTTTAAGATCTATAGGTGATATTTTTTTTCTTAACTTAAAGATTTGTGGAGGAAGTTATTAGCTATTGCATATAAGTTGTTTAAATGAAGTTTATGTCTTTTTTTAATAAGTTTATGTTTAAGCCTTGACCTTTAATTTTGCGATGATGATTTTTTTTTTTAAAACAGACCATATGAAATGATATTTGGTACCTAGATGGAGTTTAAATGAGGTCTTCATTTTTAGTTACATCTACCCTTTTTCTAACATTAAGTAATCTCCTTTCTTTAATAGAAGGTTTGTTTAAAACTCTTTCTTTTTTCTAACATGGTTCTTGATTGAATTAATAATTAATCCTTTAAAAATTTTGACATCCCAAATTTTCAAAAATAGATATTTAAAAGGGTGTCAAAGCTCTTTTCATGGTTTCATTAAAAAATATATATATTTAAAAAAACCTACATTTTAGGTTTTGCTTAATACAATAGCATAAATCATAGGATAAAGTTAGGGACCTAAAGCAAACTCAATTTTAAATCATTTTGTTTTATTTTCAAAAGGTAATTTGAATGAATATCTTTTTATGGTTTCAACCAAAAACAAAAGAGAAATTTTCCTTCTAAGTCAAAGAATTTTACACCATTAATTTCATTTCTATTGACTTAAGGAATTGTTACTTCAATACATGATTTTCATCTTCTTAAAGTTTTGAGGATTATTTTTCACGAATAAAAAATTAGAAAGTTTTGGAATGTGCAACCTTTTTACATATGTGGTCCGGTGTCTAACACCTTACCCATCCATAATTAGCAATCCTTTAGAAATTATGATTTGTTTATGTTTGAGGTATTCTCTCCTCTGCTTTTCTTTCTTTTTCTTCTATTTATTAGAAATAGTAGTGATAATTTATATTTCATTGTCTCTATTTTCTTTTCTTTTTCTCTTTCAATGTATGTTAATGTTAAGTGTATACATGACAAAAATAATTATCAATATTGAAAAAGTGGAACACAGTAAGCTTAAAGATGCATTTTGTTTCTCAAATTTCGTATAGAGTTTTGGATTTTATGTAGTTTCCATGGAGGCTAGCTCGGTGATCCTCTCAGAACCAAAAAGGTAATCCTAAATATAAAGGTAGAATTCAAAAAATATTAGATAATTGAAAGGAAAATATAAAGAAATTTACATTTTTTTAATCAGATAGGAAAGTTGATATGCCTTAAATATATCAGCTTATAAAAAGAAGTCAAAACACAACAATCACTACCCAACTCAAATCCTCAGACAAGAGCAATTAGCTCTAATCCAATAATGAAGGGAGAGATTCACGCTGGCGCTTTAAACTTCAGGAGTGATCCACGCCCCCACGTCATAATGATGGATCACCCCAAGGATCAAACCTTGCCACTATAAAGAAGGGTGATGCAAATAAGCCAAGGTAACTCACTCTTAACCCATTTTACTATTGCATTCAACCTTTTTGAAGCGTTCTCTTACTTAGGCATCTGAGTGATCCCCCGGAGTACACCCTAGGCCCTCCAAGCCTGGTGTGTTTCCATCCTTTTCAGATCATCGGAAGTCAAAGAGCAACGTCGCTGGTCATCACCAATTTTATCCCGCAACAGTTAGCGCCGTCTGTGGGAACTTGCTTCTGAGAGGTACTCATCTTACTCTTGACCTCCGACATTCAAATAATTCCAACCACTCATGGCTTTAGCTCTGGCCCTGCTGTTGGAAAAGAATCACCTCAGTCCATCCACTCCACACCCATAGAACATTCAGAAGTCACTAGGGAGGAATTTCTTGCCTTCCAAAAGAAGATGGAGAATATGTTCAACCTACTCTTGCAGCAAAAGAGTCAGGAAAAGCATGTCCCCCACCAACAATAGGTTGTCCCAAACCCACCTAAGAAAGCAGAGGAACTAAAGGAGAGTGAGGAAAAAACTAACCTCACTAAGAAGGTGGAAGACCCGAATAGCATAGGAGTCAACGAGCAAAGATCGGTCGAGTTAGAGGAAAGGATTAAAAAGATAGACCAAATTGAGAAGATGATGAAAGAAGGCCGGACCAATCCCTTCTACAAGGAAGCCTTTTTGAGATCCTCAGAGCCACCATTTATTAAAGAAGTGATAGAGGTCCCGCTGCCCAGTAAATTCAAAATGCCAACCTTTGAGAGGTACGGGGTTTGGCTGACCTGGTCAATCATCTAGACACCTTCAAGGTGTTGATGCAATTGCAGGGTGCACCTGATGCCATTATGTGCCGGGCATTTGCTGCAACCCTTAAAGGTAGTGCTAGAGATTGGTACCGAACCCTACGGCCTGGATCAATCGGTTCTTTCTTGGAGATGGAGCAGCGTTTCACCGGCCATTTCCTCAGTAGTCAAAGAATCGTCAAAACGTCGGCTTATCTAATGAGCATGGTTCAGGGAGAAAGGGAGACACTAAAAAAGTTCATGCACCACTTCGTCACCATGACCGTTGAAATCCGCAACCTGGACATTGGAGTGGCTTTGTCAGCCTTGACCACGGTCCTACAGCTAGGAAACTTCCTGTCTTCTATAGGAAAAAGACCCCCAGCTGACATGGGGGAGTTGATGGCAAGAGCACAAAAGTATATTAATCTGGAAGAGGTAATGGATACAAGAAGAGAGCGAACTTATTTGAAGAGAAAGAGTTCGAAGGATATGGGGGAGGCCTCTAAAATAAGGAAGGGGCAAGAAAGTAACAAGTTGCATAGCAGCCCTAGGGGATTAGGACATACAAGTAAGTTCCGGTCCTACACTCCCCTAGATGTCTCACATACCAATGCCCTTAGGGGTTCTGACCTAATCTAGCATGTCCAAGAAAATTGTTTCATAAAATTGCATTTCTGTCAGTCATGTACTCGAACATTTTGTGTGCCTTTATTAAATTATAAAATTTTGCATACATACCTATAACTGCATTTTCTCTTATGCTATTCGATTTCAGTCCAAAAAATGAACACAACCTATTAGGCAAAGAAGAATCGGCCCAACTGACGAGCAAAGCTCATGGGACTAGAAGACTGCCCAACAAATGAGCATAGCTCATTAGGCGAGATCGGCCCTATAGAAATCCGAAGAATTATGGTAATTAAATAATAAAGAAATGAGAGAAAAGGAATTTTTAAAAGGGAACTTACAAGGTCTCATCAATGAACGCAAGGCGCTCGTCGACAAGAATCCTTCTTGGGCTCGTCGACGAGAAGTTACCGAGAGGGCTGTTTTCAGGGCCTGAATCTTATCGACAAAGAGTAGGCGTTCATCGAAGAGACTACCGCTTGGACTCGTCGACGAGGAGACGTGGCTCGTCGATGAGGCCACATGGACAACACTCTATATAAAACCCAAAAATGGATTTTTAATGAAAGAAATTCATTTTTACAGTTTCTCTCTCTCTAAATGAATTCTCTCACTTCTCTCTAAGATTCCGGCTCCGTCTCTCCCCAGTTTGACGATTAGAAGCTACCACCGTGATCCTGGGAAGATTCTCTACAACATAGCCGGAGCGAAATGTTGGTTTGATAAGTTTGAGAACTATCTCAAAACCAAGGTAAGTGGATTATTTGAGTATTTTCAGTATTACCCAGTTCATTTGAGGCCAAATTCTGTATTATATGCGAATATACTAGAGTTTGGTGAAGTAAAATTAGGGTATTATATTTTCCGAACTAAAATGTTTTGGGACCCTACAGGCAAGGGTTGAGGACCCCAGTGGGTGGTATTTCAGGAACCCAGGTAAAATAATATATGGATTATAGTTTAGGAATTGTGCATATGTGGATTTGGGGAAGTATGTATGTGATAATTATTTAGGTAAATTCAGTTGTTTGATTGGAAAACTATATGTGTATTATCTTAGGATGTTGAAATGATAAATGTCGCATGCGTGACATTGTTAATAGCAGTTAGAGCTCAGATAGTCAGGTAAGGGAAATATGTTATGCTAGGAGGTTTTGGTATGGTTTTCAGTATAAAATATACGTTAAATACATATTTCAGAGCATGTGAACTCAATTATTTAATTTTGTGGCATGAGCTAATAATAGAGTAGTACAATATTTATACAGTTACAAATACCATATTTTATAGTATATTAGCATAAAATATCATGAGATATATATGTTTTATAGAATGATGAATTTTCAGTATATATATATAGATAGAAATTATACAATATATCCAGAAACATAATTTACAGTATATGGACAGAAACATATATTTTTAGCAATTTCAGAATACCATAATTTCAAAACCATAACACCCAGATGCTCAGATATTCAGACATATATTCAGTTATACAGATATTAAATATTCAGTCAGATATTTAGATTTTCAGGTTATCCAGGTCAGTTTTACAGTACTATGGTTATTTCAAAATCATGGTAAAACAGTAATGTAGATATATCAGTTACATATATAGTATTAGACCCCGATGGACCAAATTCAGTCAGCAAAGCACGGTAACGTAGCTATTTTCAGTTCAGAGTGCAACCATATAACTCAGATAGTATATGGACATCATCAGTCGATCGTGCCTATGTTGTGGACAAGCTCCCCGTCAGTTAGGGTTGAGGAGGTCGATCTGACTTTCGGAGTTCAGTTAGCTTATCTTGGTCGGCCAGCTAGTGATAGGTCCCACCTTCGGGCAGCACAACCCTATTATGAGGGGTTAAATCATGACTTTTAGTTATCCATCTAGGGAAATTTTCTAAGTTATTATATATATATATATATATATATCCAGATTTACAGAAATTGTAGACATACCTATGAATATTAGAAGTATTATGAATAGAAAATTCAGATAAACAGTTTATGATAAGTAACATAGGTATGAGTTATACTGTACATTATCTATACATGTTTTCTTAGATTCAGTTATTTATGGTATTTCTAAATCAGATTTTACAAATATGTAAACTAACCTGCCACACACTAACAGTAGCATATTTCGTCTTAGTGAGTGTTGTCTTATCCTAATGATTTAACATTTTTCAGGTGATCCAGCCAAACAAGCAGATCAGACTCGCAAATAGAGGGGACTACAGTACTGCCTTGTCTGTAGGGTAAGTATTTTGGGCAATCATTTTGAGTAATCCCTAGGTTTAGATGGGAGTATTTTGAAAATAGTTATGTATGTATATTTTGGGAAGAATTTTGACACTCTAGTATTGTATATATTGATATGGTTGTATGTGTTCTACTTACTGCTGCTTAGGTAGTTGATTAGGTTTCAGTTTCCATGGTTCCTATTTGGTCCGTGAAGATGGTTTGGTTTATTAGAAGGTATTAGAGTGGAGAAATTTTACAGTTATATATATAATGGCATGTAAAATCAGGTCGTTATAGACCCAATTGACGAGAAAACCTCATGAGGTCAGAAGATTGCCCAACAAATAAGCATAGCTCATTAGGCGAGATCGGCCCAACTGACAAGCAACGCTCGTGAGGCCAAAAGACTGCCCAAAAAATGAGCATAACTCATTAGGCAAGGAAGAATCGGCCCAACTGATAAGCAACGCTCGTGAGGCTAGAAGAATGCCCAACAAATGAGCACAACTCATTTGGCAAAGAAGGCCCAACTGACAAGCACAACTCGTAAGGCCATATAACCGCCAACAAGTGAGCACAACTGACTAAAAAAAAAAAAGACCCAACGATGAGCAGCTCAGCAGAAACAACTAGGCAAGAATTGCCTTGCGGCTTGGCAAAAGTTACCTACGAAGAGCAGCTTGACAAAAATAGCTCGCGCGAGAATTGCCTTGAAGAGCAGCTTGGCAGAAGTTGCCCACAATAAGCAGCTCGGCAAAACAGCTCAACAAGAATTGCCTTGAATACCGACTCGACAGAAGTTGCCCATGAAGAACAGCTCAGCAAAAACAGCTCGACAAGAATTGCCTTGAAGAGTAGCTCAGCAGAAGTTATTTACGAAGAGCAGTTTGGCAAGAATTACCTTGAAAAGCAGGTCAGCAGAAGTTATTCACGAAGAGCAGCTTGGCAAGAAGTGTCTTGAAGAGTAGCTCGATAGAAGTTGCTCACGAAGAGCAGCTTGGCAAAAACAACTTGGCAAAAAGTGCCTTGAAAAGCAGCTCGGCAAAAAATGCACAGGAAGAGCAGCTTGGCAAGAAGTGCCTTGAAGAGCAGCTTGACAAAAGATGCCCAGGAAGAGCAGTTCAGCAAAAACAGCTCGGCAAGAAGTGCCTTGAAGAGCAGCTTGGTAGATATGCCCATGAAGAGCATCTCGGCAAAAACAACTTGGCAAGAAGTGCCTTGAAGAGTAGCTTGACAGAAGTTGCCCATGAAGGGCAGCTCGACAAAAACAACTTGGCAAGAATTGCCTTGAAGAGCGGCTCTGTAGAAGTTGCCCACGAAGGACAACTCGGCAAAAACAGCTCGGCGAGAACAGCTCGACATAAACAGCTCGACGAGAACAGCTCGACAATAGCAGCTCGGCACAAATACTCAATGAAAATTCAGCTCGGCAAAGTCGTGTTCGCTTCCATCTCGACTCGAACTAGCCAATGTCCCCTCGAGTTTGGCTCAGCAAAGTCATGAGTGCCACAAGATTGGCTCGGGTAAGTCGAGCACGCTCCATCCGGCTCGGCAAGCTGTAGATAAAGAAGTAGCTAAAGAGGGTGTTAAATTTTTTTTTTCTAAGGGCACCCTTAGGAGGCTCGCCCAGAAGCATTACCGGCCCAAGCCTTCGCTCCATGGGCTAAGCCAAAGTAAGAAATCTTCCATTAAGAAACCATGCATCATTACCTTGGATCGGGTCATCACCCAGATCAAACACAACTAGGTTCCACAAAAGCTCAACAGGAACAACTTTCGAACTTTGGGAACATGGTTCAAAACTTCGAAACTAAGGGGGAGACAACTGATATGCTCTAAATATATCAACTTATAAAAAGAAGTCAAAACCCAACAATCACTACCCAAGTCAAATCCTCTGGCTAGAGCAATTAGCTCTAATCCAATAATGAAGGGAGAGATCCATGTTGGCTCTTTAAACTTCCGAAGTGATCCACGCCCCCACGTCATAATGACGGATCACCCTAAGGGTCAAACCTCTCCACTATAAAGAACGGTGATGCAAACAAGCCGAGGTAACTCACTCTTAACCCATTTTACTGTTGCATTCAACCTCTTTGAAGTGTTCCCTTACTTAGGCATCAGAATGATCTCCCGGAATACACCTCGGGTCCTCCAAGTCTGCTGTGTTTCCATCCTTTTCAGGTCATCGGAAGTTAGAGAGCGACGTCGTAGGTCATCACAAATTTTATTCGACAACAAAAGTGAAAAAGAAAAAAATATATATATCAAATCCTTAAACAAAATTTTAGTTTGGTACATCATTAATATTTGATTTTTCTAAATTTTTAGTAACATTAAAATAACTTTCATTTTTAATAATATTTAATATAGAAGAAAAACATAATGAAAAATGAATTTCCTTCTTATTTTCCTTTCTTTTATTTTCCCCAAACAAAATAAAATGTGCCCTTTTCATATCACATTAGTTTTCATATATTTGAATTTTGAAATATTTTCACGATACTATTTCTTGACATTGTTGAGAATTTCACTTGCAAGTTTATCCCATATTGGAAAAATAAAGTGGATGATAAGTGCTTACATACATGGTTGAGCCCAAGATTTAATAAGTTTAAGTTTTTTGGTCAAATTGGTGTTCATTCATATATATAAAGTCTACCCATGGACTCCTCTAGCGTTAACAAGTACTATCAAAGTCATTGGTTTGTAACTTTGGGCGAGCGATATCGTAAAGTCAATGTGTGAAGCTAATTCTCCTCACGTCCAACCCAGTTGGAGGACCAAGTGCATGACCAAAGCCAATAAGGATTATCTAGTACTAGAAAATGGATCCGAATAAGATTAGGATGTGGGAGGTAGGATTGGTTTGGATGCATGTGAAATGTAATTTGAGACACGTAAGGTGCTATTGTAAGACCCACTTGAGCAACTGTTGGAAAATTGGACTCTCTCTCATGAGGGAGAAGATGGTTTCCGTTCAAGGGGGAGCAATTGGAATTCACAAGCGAATGAGAGATTGTTGAGAATTTCACTTGTGAGTTTGTCCACATTGAAAAAATAAAATGGATAATGGGTATTTATATATATGGTTGAGCCTAAGACCTAACAGGCTTAAGCTTTTGGGTCAAGTTGATACTCACCCATATGTATCAAGTCTACCCATTGACTTCCCTAGTGCTAACAAAATGCCCTCTAAAAGGAAACCCAAAGAACTACTTTATAGAAATTTTCACTTACCAAACAATTCTCCTATAAACATTTAAAAAATACTTATAATAAATGGTTTTCTTATGTAGAATTTAGAACCCACCAATCATAAATTGTCACATTAACGTTTGAATCCTTACAAGTAAGAATTGGACCTACTAAAATATTATGGAACCTATATAATTGGGGCCAAATTCAACCCATATCTTTCATTTGTATGGATCCAAGTGGTAAGACATCTTGTGTCACAACTCGACCCGAGGGTCCCACTTAATTGAGTCAGGATAGACTACAAGGAAAAACAAAGTGGATATTGATAATCAAAACATATATATATTTTTTCAAAAATAATGTAATAAGGTACTCATAAGGAGGAAAAAAAAAAACAACCAATTCATAATTGTTTTGTAATACAATCCCAAAATTAACAATAGTCCAACCAAATATAATTAAGGAGTTCCAAGAAGTCAAGAGTATTTAAAATAATAATGACTACTAATAAAAAATGTTAAAAATGATAATAAACTGAAAATCAATGCAACTCAATTCTACAGGTGCCAAGAATGGATAGAAACTCGAACCAATTTACTTGGCAAAATGTAAATGATTCGAATGAAACGACACTCAGTAAAAGGGTAATAAAGATAATAAAATTTACAATATACATGTAAATATAATTTTAGAAAACTCTATTATCATTCCATAAAACCAAATTTATACCATTGCCCAGTCGGGTCAGTTCAAGTGATAAGGGCGATTTGTGACTTTGGTGACCTCAAGATCACAAGTTTGATTCTCCCTTGAGGCATTATGCTATTGAACTATGAGGGATGTATCAATGGACGGGCGACTTTCACCCCCTTGAGTTTGGTGCCATACCATAGTGTCCAAAGTGGCACAATAGTGGTTAGAGTCCTTGAGTCATCAAAAAAAAAAAATTATTACCGTTGACATTCAAATACAAGTATGCATATCATCATAATATGTTTACATTAGTATATATAAAAATAATTTGAGATCATAACCTATTGGAGACACTTGTCTAAATAGAAACATACATAATCAAAGTCATATGTGCAGAGACACGACCAATAATCAAAATATGGGACTATCAGAATAAGTGAGATGAACAAAGGCCTTCGGACTCTAGATTAGACAATTAGATTTATTCTCAAAACATAATATAATTAAAAAATGACAATTTTTTGAAAATAAATAGTTCTTGCCAGTTTTCAAACTAACGTTTAATTACTAATTGATAATCCAAATACAATTTTCAAAAGTAAACCTTCAGACAAATTTACGTAAACAAATTGTGTGCTTCTTAAAATAGATAATTTTATAAAATAACTCTATTATTCACTCACAAGAAAATAGAAGTTCAAAGTTGTAAAGTAGTGCTTGTCCCGAGATCACTAGTTAGAAGATTATCAGTGCCTAAAGATTGATTACAAAAGTATATATCAAGATAAGTTGTATGCGTGTATGTATACTATGAATGGATGTTTTTATTCATTGTCGTTATTAGTGTTGTCATTATTATTTAATTATTTCAAAATATTTGGCAATATCATTAATTCTAATTAAACATAAATTTTTATCTTGTTCTGCATGGGTTTAAACTTAAAACAAATTAATATTTTTACGCTATTATTATTGAAATAAAAATAAGGATCTCCTTTGTATGTATAAAATTTAAATATAATACTTCTATATTAGATAAAAAAATCTCATTAAATTATTAACATTCAAAAATATTTCAATGTAGAGAAATTATTCTCCTATTATTATTTATGCAACAAAATATATTATTTTATCACCAAAATTTATTAAATATTTTATGTAAATTAAATATGATATTTTAAATTTTTGAAGGACAATAAAATAATAAATTTCATAAAAACAATCCCATTACATGATTTTTACTAATCAATGATCACATAAAGTTCTTATTTTTATTTTATTTCATTTTATTACACTACTAGATAAGTAATAATAAAATTAAAGATTTTAGTAACTACCTACTCTCTTTTCTTTTCTTATTTTTTTTTTAGTTGTTAATATAAGTATTAGTTTCACTCCACTTATTTAACAAAATTTATATATATACACACTTGCAAGGAACAAAATTAATAATTTATTTCCTAATATAAATAAAACGATTCAAAAGTTATCTTAATAATTTATTATTATCATTTATTTAGTTCTATCTTTTTACTTTTTCAAAGTTTTATAACTACATAGTTAATTTCAAATTTTATTTTATTTTATTTCTAAAAATTATTGAATTATATTTTAAACACTTATAAATTTAAAAAATGTCTAAAATTAATTTAATGAATAGATAAATAAAAATACAGTGATAACATGTGTGAATGCAAGTGTTACATCTTATAATTGGTATATTTCAAATTCTACATATAGGAACTATTTTTTTTATACATATTTTTGGAAAGTATTCAACTTGCGTTGCATGCAAACCCTACCCTCACCCTTCTTCCTAGACAACATTTTTTGTTTTGCACTATATTTACCCTCACCCTTTGCTTGTCCAACTTTGAACTATTATATATATTTAGCAGAAGGAAAAAAGAAAAAAAAAATATTGAACTATTATGTTGGAGTGTCAAGCTTGTGATGAATAAATCTGGACCGTCAAATGTAGACGTAATTCGACAACAACAATTCATTTTTGTTTGTTGAGGGCAATTCTGTAATTTTTCAGGTCTTGTATTTATTTTGTAAACCAGCAGCGCTAGGGTGAGTTCAGCGTAGGGTTTCTTGTTTTGTACGCTGGGACACGCACAGACATCAAATAGATTGGAGATTAGATCTAGGGGGCTAGGCTTGTGGACGCATAGAACAGATCTCAAATTTGGGGGGATTTTGGGAAAGTCAGGGAAAGAAAAGAGTGAGGCCGAGAGCTCTTGGGGTGGGTGAAGAGGGTTAGGTTTCTTGGGTTCGTTCTTGGGTTGGTTCTTGGAGAGGAAATTGGTAAGCCCAAAAGAAGGTAAGATCCGTGTATTTGTATTCGTTTCCACCATTAATAAAGCATCTCCGCAGGTGAGTTCCTGTCGTGAATGTAGGCCAATTTTTGGGTCGAACCACGTAAATATGTTCTTGTGTTTGATCTTGCATGTTTATGGTTTATTATTGTATATTTCCTTAAATCTTGTGATTGTTCGGTGGAAAGAAATTTTTCTTGATCAGGTTTGGCAAAAGCAGGTTTCAACTGTGTTGTTTGTCGTTGCTGATTTGATTTCTGTAAAGGATTTGTTTAGAATCTGTAAATAAATAATCTACAATAAGGGCATATCACACAATAAGTGGTATTAGAACCTGGCTTTGTGATGGGGACCGCCAAGTTTGAGTTAGAAAAATTTATCGGAAAAAATGACTTTTGGTTATGGAGGATCAAGATGCGGGCCATCTTGTTACAACAGGGGCTTGAGGAGGCCTTTCTTGGAGACAAGAAGGGGGCTTTCACTTCACAAGAGGGGAAACCAATTTTACCCTCCATTGACAAAATGAAGCCCAAAATCCTCTAGAAGGCATATATAGTGCCATTATCTTGTCCATAGGAGACAGAGTACTTAGGAAAGTTGCCAAAGAGGATACGACAGCTGAAGTTTGGCTAAAGCTGGAAAGTTTGTACATGAGAAAGTCCTTAGCAAACAGACTTCATAAGAAGACCAGACTCTATACCTTTAAGATGATCCATGGAACATCTATTGATGAAGATTTAGATGAGTTTAATAAAATTCTTTTGGATCTTGCTAATATTGACATTAGTATAGATGAAGAAGACCAAGTAATTCTTTTATTGAGCTCTCTTGATTCCACTTATGATAATTATAAATAAACCATGATGTATGGGAGAGAGAGCCTAACTTTAGAATAAGTGCAAGTTGTTTTGCACTCTAGGGAATTGTACACCAAGTCTAAGTCCAAAACAGAGATAGGGGAAGGGTTAAATGTGAGAGGTAGGTCTAAAAATAGGGACAAGAAAGGAAAAGGCAAGAGGTCTAGATCAAAGTCTAAGAGCAAAGTACTAAAGTGTTTTGCCTGTCACAAGGAAGGGCACTTTAAGATGGACTGCTTTGAAAGAAAAAAAGTTGCCAATGCAGCCACCTTTGAACCAAAGGGTAAGACAGCTGTATTTTTAGATGGATATGATAATGCAGAAGTGTTGAACATCTCTGAGAAAGATTCTACAAAAGAATGAATATTAGATTCAGGATGTTCCTTCCATATGTGTCCATTGAAAAACTGGTTAGAATCCTTTACATGTTTAAAAGGGGGTCATGTTATCCTAGGTAACAATAAGTCCTATAAAATATAGGGTATTGGGACAATGAGGCTTCTAATGCATGATGGGATTGAAAGAGTGCTAAGAGATGTGAGGTATATACCTGAGATGAAGAAAAACTTGATTTCTCTTGGTAGCTTAGATAAGACAGGGTACACGTTTAAGTTTGAAGGAGGTAGCCTGAGAGTATGTAAAGGATCACTTGTAGTGATGAAATGAGTGCTAAAGAATGGGTTGTACACCTTGGTAGGAAAGACAGTGATAGGTGAGGCTTCACCTATCAATCATAGGGTAGAAGATCAAGTTTCCTTGTGGCATAGGAGGGTAGGACATGTTAGCCAACAAGGCCTAAAGAAGCTGGAGAAACAGGGGCTGCTTGGGGATAGGAAACTCGAGGAATTGTCATTTTGTGAGGAGTGTGTCTTAGGTAAGTCTACTAGGGTTAGTTTTAAGAAGTCCACTCACACCACAAAACAGACTCTTGATTACATACATTCAGACTTGTGGGGACTTGTTAAGGTTAGTTCTCATGGTGGTTCTAGGTATTTTTTGTGAATAATAAATGACTTTTCTAGGAAAGTATGAGTTTATGTTTTAAAACATAAAAGTGATACTTTTGAGAAGTTTAAAGAATGGAAAACTTTAATTGAAACTCAGGTTGGCAGAAAAGTTAAAACACTGAGAACAGACAATGGATTAGAATACTTGTCAAATGAATTTTCTGAATTTTGTAAAGATGAGGGTATTCCTAGAGATAGGATTGTTAGGGAAACTCCCCAATAGAATGGATTAACTGAAAGGATGAATATGACCATTCTTGAAAGGGTAAGATGCATGCTAGCCACTTCAGGTCTGCCCAAGACTTTTTGAGCAGAGGCTATGACCACTGCTATATACCTTATTAATAGGTGTCCTTCCTTAACTCTCAACTTTAAAACCCCTCAAGAAATCTGGTCTGGTAAGGCAGCTATTTATCAGCGATTAAAAGTGTTTAGGTGCATAGCCTATGCCCACATTAGAACTGATAAATTAAAGCCTAAGGCTATTAAATGCATTTTTTTTTTGGGATACCCAAAGGGGGTTAAAGACTATAAACTCTGGGTTACAAAACCTGGAAAACAAAAATGTATTATTAGCAGGGATGTAGTTTTTAATGAAGCTGCCATGGGGGGGGGGGGGAAACTATAAAATTCAAATGAATTTGCTAGGTACTTTGATACCAGCGACCTGCAGTTTGAGGTGGAGCAACAACCCTCCACTTCTCACAGCTGTTCAGAAATAGATGCTGCAGATTTTGAGGTGCAAAACTCAGAAACAGAAATATGTGGATCAAGTAAAACCTACCTTCTAGCAAGCGATAGGGAGAGGGGGGTCATAAGACCTCCTCAAAGGTATAGGGAAGCTAATATGACAACTTTTGCTCTTTCTGTTGCTGAAACATAAATTGAGGTGGAGCCTAGGACTTTTAGAGAGGCCATGGATAGTAAAGAGGCTAAGAAATGAATTCTTGCAATGCAAGAAGAAATGAAGTCTCTAAACAAAAATAAGACATAGGTGATGGTGCCTAGACCGGAAAAGCAGAAACTCGTAGGATCCAAGTGGATTTTTAAGAGGAAAGAGGGAATCCCTGGAATTAAACCACCTAGGTATAAAGCTAGGTTAGTGGTTAAGGGATTTACACAAAGGGAAGGGGTAGATTATAATGAAATATTTCCCCCTGTTGTGAGACATAGTTCAATTAGAATTCTATTATCTTTTGTTGCTGTAAATGGCTTACATTTGGAACAACTTGATGTTAAAACTACTTTCTTGCATGGTAATTTAAAAGAAACAATTTATATGCAACCTCCCGAGGGCTTTGATACAAAAATGAATAAAAATCATGTATGTTTATTAAATACATCTTTATATGGGCTGAAACAATTACCTAAACAATGGTATAAAAGATTTGATTCTTACATGATTCAAAATGATTTCTATAGAAGCAGTTATGATAGTTGTGTCTATTATAAATCATGTGATAAATGTCATATATATATTTTTATTATATGTTGATGACATGTTGATTGCTTGTGGAGACTTGGATCTGTTAAATAAAGTCAAATGCATGCTTAAATCTGAATTTGAAATGAAAGACTTAGGCCTTGCTAAAAGAATACTTGGCATGGAAATAACTAGAGAAAGGGATAAAAATCTTCTTTGCTTGTCTCAAAAGTCTTATATTTCAAAGGTTTTAAAAAGACTTGGAATAAGTCATGTTAAACCTACTTCTATTCCTATTGCACAACATGTTAAATTATCTAGGAAACTGTGTCTTGAAACTGAAAATGAGTCATTGTTTATGAACAGAATACCTTATGCTAGTATGGTTGGTAGTGTAATGTATGCTACAGTATGTTCTAGACCTGATCTATCTTATGTTGTTAGTCAAGTGAGCAGATTTATGAGCAAACCTGGAAAACTACATTGACATGCTTTGAAACAATTTTCAATACTTGTCTGGAACAAAACAACAAGGGTTAATATTTGGAAAAAGGGATATGCATTGTGAAATAGGGTTAAAAGGATATGTAGATTCTAACTTTGCTGGAAATCTAGATAGTAGGAAGTCTTTGTCTAGTATGGTCTTCTCTTTTTTAGGTAGTGTTGTTAGTTGGAAATCACACATGCAGTCAATGATAGCTTTGTCTACCACGGAGGCTAAATATATAGCCATGATTGGAGCCTTTAAGGAGACTATATGGATAAAAGGACTGTGTATAGAATTAGGAGTGTATAGTGGAGCCGTCATAGTTTATTGTGACAATCAAAACACTATTCATTTGGCTAAGAATCATGTTTATCATGATAGGTCCAAACATATAGATGTTAATTAGGCTGCATTTTGTGAAGGATAATATTTCTAGTGGAGAAATAGAAGTAAGGAAAATTCCAACAGAGGATAATCCTTCTAATATGATGACTAAGGCAGTACCAAAATCCAAGTTTGAACATTGTTCAAACTTCTTCAAAGTTGATTAACCTAGGTAGTTGCTAGTGTTTGTTTTACAGGAACAACCATAAGAGAAGCAAGGAAGAGTAAGGATTACAAGCTTACTAAGGTGGAGAATTTTTGGAGTGTCAAGCTTGTGCTGAACAAATTTGGACCGTCAAATGCAGATGTAATCCAATAGCAACAATTCATTTTTCATTTGTTGAGGGCAATTATGTAATTTTTTAGGTCTTGTATTTATTTTGTAAACAAGTAGCGCTGGGGTGAGTTTAGCGCATAATAGATTATAAAATTCAGGGGTGGGGTTTCTTGTTTTGTACGCTGGGACACGTAGACAGCAAATAGATTGGAGATTAGATCTGGTGGGCTGGGCTTGTAGACGCATAGAACATATCTCAAATTTGGGGGGATTTCGAGAGAGTCAGGGAAAGAAAAGAGAGAGGCCAATAGCTCTTGGCGTGGGCGAAGAGGGTTAGGTCTCTTGGGGTCGTTTTTGGGCTGGTTCTTGGAGAGGAAATCGGTAAGCCCAAAAGAGGGTAAGATCTGTGTATTTGTATTCTTTTCCATCATTAATAAAGCATCTCCGAAGGTGAGCTCCTGTCGTGGCTGTAGGCCATTTTTTGGGCCGAACCCCGTAAATGTGTTCTTTTGTTTGATCTTGCATGTTTATGGTTTATTGCTGTATATTTCCTAAATCTTGTGATTGTTTGGTGGAGAGAAATTTTTCTTGATCAGGTTTGGCAAAAGAAGGTTTCAGTTGTGTTGTTTGTGGTTGCTGATCTAATTTCTGTAAAGGATTTGTTTAGAATTTGTAAATAAATAATTTGCAATTAGGGTATATCGCACAACATATTAAATATGATCTTTCATCTTTTTAGTATAGGGCAAAGGGATGTGATTTATGAAATGCTAACAATTCAAAGTATACAAATTCATTTTATTTCTTTTCGGAGCACATTCAAAATTTTATCCAAAAAAAAAAATAAACCAACATTGATTTAACAAGAAATATTATACACGTTTAATTTTTTTTTTTATGATCGATTTAAAACCTACAATCAACCTAAGGTACACAATAAGTAGTCCATCTCTCATTCTCTGTCCCTTTTATCATTCACAGAATTCAAATTCAAATCCTCCAAATTTCAAACTTTAAAATACTTGGTAAAAACATATTCAATTAGAATTATTTGGCACATATAGATCTTTAAAAAATTCGATCAAATTCTCTCTTTACATTTTTTTTGAAATATAATCAATGCACATAAAAATCAATTAGCACATTTAAAAAATAATGCAAATTTCTTTTTAATACTTAATTAGCTCACTAATTTCTATTTCAGTGTATCAAATATTAAAATAATCTTGAAATTGAATATCTGAATTTTAAAGTTTTGTGATAAAACATTTTTTTTTCTAATTTCTTATATATATATATATATATATATATATGTATATGTATGTATGTGTGTATGTTGTAACAATAATAACTAAAAATGAAGGATTCTGAAGCACGCATTTTTCATGCGTCCACGTGGAAGGTAGTAGCTAGCCAACATGGATGTAATGTGTGGTTTTTCCCCTCGTTTTCTTCTTGCTTACATGTGAGAGAAAACAAAAGAGGCTCGGGAGATGTAACGCTCGACATATTGCTCCGTTTGACCATAGTTGCATTCTTCATTATTTGTTTGTCTCTTTCGTCGTCACCATATCCATTACAATTCCCTAAATTTCTCTTTTTAAATATTAAGGATTCTCTCTCTTTTTTCACAATTCTCATTTGAGTAATTACACCCAAAATACTGTAGGAAAGAGTTAAGTGATGGTTTAATGGAGCATAGGCAACATAAGTTGCCTTTAGCAAGTGCAGAGCAACATGCCACTGATGGCTTCTCTATTAGGCTATGATTCAAACTTCTTATCATCACTATTGGCTTGTATGCCTTTAGAGCTTCCATTGAGACTCTTGGCGCTTTTACATACATGCACCCCTTATATATATATATATATTGTTTTGAGCTTCCGTCTTTCCCTAATTTCTTATATATGTATGTGTATATATATATATATATATATACACACGTGTGTGTGTATTTATTTATGTATATTGTGACAATGTGTGTGTATGTATTTATGTATGTATATTGTGACAATAATAACTAAAAATGGAGGATTTCGAAACATTCTTCATGTGTCCATGTGAAAGGTGGCAGTCAGCCAACCTCGATGTAATATGTGTGTGTGTGTGTATGTATTTATGTATGTATATTGTGACAATAATAACTGAAAATGGAGGATTTCGAAACATTCTTCATGCGTCCATGTGAAAAGTGGCAATTAGCCAATCTCGATGTAATATGTGTGTGTGTGTGTGTGTGTGTTTTTTTTTTTTTTTCTCTTGATTACATGTAAAAGGAGATGCAAGAGACTCGGGAGATATAATGCTTCATATATTGCCGCGTTTTACCATAGTTGCATTATTCATTCTTTGTTTGTCTCCTTTTGTCTTTAGTGTGCCCATTACAATTCCCTAAATTTCTTTTTTTAAATATTAATAAGAATTCTATCTCTCTCTTTTTTTTTAAAAATAATTCTCAATCAAGTAATTATATCCAAAATGCTACAGAAAAGAGCTGAGTGTTGGTTTAATGGAGCATAGGTAGCATAAGTTGCCTTTAGCAAGTGTAGAGCAACACGCCACCTATGACTTCTTTATTACAATGCGATTCAAACTTCTAATCACCACTAATGGCTTGTACGTCTTTAAAGCTTCCTTAAAGACATTGCACATGCTTGAGGCTTCCACTTACACACACTCCTTTCACAATTATGTCTATCTTGTCCAATCCAAATAGAAAGCACCACCATCGCTGCCTCTATTGCCTCTATTTCATTACCATCCTTTGTTTTTTCAAATATTACGAACTTATCAATGCATTATATATTTTTTAAAAATACAAATTCATTTAAATAATTTTAAATATTTTCAAACTAATAACTAATTTTTTTCTTTTTAACACCATTCCTATTTAACTAGGAACTAAATAATTATTACAACAGTATCAATGAGCTCACCTTTATCAGACCCTTTTTAAAATTTCATTTCATTAGTGCTTTGTAATTTTTTGATTGATGTCTCTATTAATTGCATGAATGGTCCCTAAATTATGACTCTATTTCATATTCATCCCTAAAATTTAATTTGTCTTGCAGTTCCAAACTTAAGAAATAATTTCAAATTTTTTTCCACCATAATTTTCAATTTCAAAATTTTTTCCACCATAATTCTCAATTGGGATTGTAGATGGAATTCTAATTTTATACACGACCCGACCCGACCCGACCCGACCCGACCAATTGCCTCAATTTTTTCTTGTGGTTCAACGAGCGCGGCTTAACCGAAAGGTCCGAAGCCTTCTACTCTGCATAAAAGCGGAGAGAGAAGACAACTTACACTTCTAAATTTTCTTTCAGCTTTTGGAGATGACTTTCGTTGCAGACCTCCCGCCTCTCTTATCCGCGAACTCCCCGCACCATTTCGGCACCAGAGCCTGTCAGTTCTCGGCGCTTTCCCTCACTAGAAATTCCCTCTTCTTCAAGCTCTCCGTCCCTCCTCTCGGTAGAAATGCCTGCTCCAGGCGTCGTCTGCCAGGCTTCGGAGTCATTTCCCAGGCCACCGGCGCGCAATCCAGAGGCATTTCCAATGTTGAACTTTCCGCCGCCGCCGATGCTGGCCAAGATCGTCTCTCGAAGGTGATACTGTGTTACCACTAGCGGAATGCTATCTAGTACTTCATTGACTACAGAAGGGCCGGTGTTGTCTTCCTCGCCCTATCATTTGGGAGAACCCTCTCTCTCATTGCAGTTTCATAGATGTCCCTGTGTCCCTTATTGAAGCTTATAATACATTCACACTTTTAAATTACTATAGCTGAACCATCAGACCAGACACTAAACCGAGCTTCTTCTCCGGCACCCTCGCTTAGCCTTGATTTTGTGAGTTCAGCTGGAATACGCGAAGCAGTCCATCTTTTTTTGCATAATTTTTAGCAATTTGAAGTTCATCCAATCTGCATCTTTTGGGAAAAAAACTACTTTGACTGTCGGGTTGGGATGAGGGGGTAGAGGGGAACGGGACTAGGGTGTTAGCATAGCGGGGAACAATAATTTTATTTCCCCGATGTCCAGAAAATGGTGAAGTGGTCAGAGGTAGGCCTTGGGAGAAGCTTTTGAGTAACCTTGGGAAATTACTCCTTCCAGCTGGTTGAATTCTCAAGAAAGAGGAGGTCTCTCTTGAGTTCGACCAAGTAAAAGGGCCCCAGTGAGATGGAAGTCCATGAGAGCAATCAAACTAAGTCCCTTAAACTTTCTTGCTTGAATTCTCCGGTGTCCCCTTGTTCCTTTCATGAGGGAAGAGCACCATGTTGAAATCCCCTCCAATAATCCAAGGAGTATCCGATCTTGTTCTAACTTCATAAAGCTCATTCCAAAACAAATGTTTGGATGGTCCTTCATTTGGTCTGTACACACCGTAAAAAGCCAGAAAAAGCTGTCATCCAACTATTGGACCTACTAAAGCTGTCATTTGATTGGGATTTCAATTTAAAGACGTTGGGAGTTTAACATTTGGGAGCCTTACTGTCAAGAACCTGCTAAAATTAATAAGGTGGTTGATGTGTTGGGGTTGAATAGGAACCTTGTGAATTTCTGTTCGAAATGTGAATCATAGTATTCATTCCTATGGGAATGGGAATTTCCTATTTCTAAGGAGTAAGGAAAGGTGGAGAAGTAAAAAAAAGGGCTACGGTTGAAAACAATCACAATGGAGTTAATGGGATTGAAGGAGCCTAACTGGCAGAACAGAGTGGGGCTGGCAAGGACAGTGTAGACGAAGAACCAGAACTACAGACTTATAATAAGAACCTGAACAGTTTAGAAGATAAAAACAAGAATGGTATGTTGAAAGTGGTGAACCCATTAGGAAAATAGTTGTAAGTGGTAGTTTCTCCTAAGACATATAAGAGGAAAAAAAAGAAGGTGCAGAATGAATAAGTTAGTTATTTTTGTGAATTATTGATGGGATAGGGAAGAGGTAAGTGGGGTAAAGTGGTTAAATTATGAGGATCATTAATTGGAATGCAAGGGGTCTAGAGGATGAGGTGAATGTGGGGCTTATTATGGAAATTTTGAGTAGGAGTTCCCTAAATAATGTTTTTTTTTCAAGAAACTAAACTTCAAAGAGTGGATGGGAGAGTTCCCTCTTAGGGGGTGGGGAAATTCTTGTCTTGTGGGATACTTGTTCAGTTGCTAAAATTGATAGTCTTGGGGTTTTTTTTCCTTGCTGGTGAGTGAAAGGTAGGGGCTAGTGGTGGTTTTTTGGTCTATGGTCCTTCTAGATTGGCTCTTGGGTCTTATTTTGGAATGAGTTATTTGCTGTGTATAGTTTTAGCTATCCTAGTTTTAGGAGGAGGCTTTAATGCAAGCGAGATTTCTTAGGAAAAAGGTGGAGGAAGGATTACCTCAAGTATGAAGAATTTTAATAGGTTTATTAGGGATTATGAGTTAAATAATTTTATTTTTGGTAGTGCTTTATTTTCCTAGAGAGTTCCGAGTAGTTGGGGGGGGGGGGGGGTTGGGAGTATCAGCTAGTCATTTAGATAGGCTCCTGTTTTCAAGGGAGTGGGAGGATTAGTTTCCTAACCTTTCTCAATGGGAACCATTTCCCTATTTCCCCATTTTACTAGGGTCTAGCAAGATCAAGTGGGGTTGACTTTGTTTAGATTTGGAAATATGTGGCTTGGTCATAAGTCCTTTTTTGGTTTTTACGTTAGGAACATTGAAGTATTTTGGGGATATTAGGGCTAAGAAAAATAGCATTTTAGATGAGCTTGATTTGTTGGGTAGGAAAGAAGGGCGTCTTTTGGAGTGTGCCAAGAGGATGATGTTGATAAAGAAGTTAAGAGGAGGTGATATTTAGGGAAATGAGGGGTTGGAGGCGAAAGAAGAAATTTAAATGGGTCAAGTAAGGTGACTGTAGTTCAACATATATTTTTACTACGGATTTATTTTTTTGATATTTGAGGTGATTATAATTTTTTTTTTTTTGCTAATTTGTTTATCAAGGATGGGGGGCAGGCCTATGGGTGAGTGATTGTTGCTATGGGTGTGCAACCTCTTAGGGATAAGAGACATAGGACTAAAGAGAGCCAAAAAAGGATCTTTCATGTATAATCCTACATAATCTTGAATGTTATCAGTTATGGTACGTAGACCAAATGATACAATGCAAGCAAAAGTTCATAGATTCACGGAGATATAGAACATCATAGAAGCTATCATGTTTGCATATCTATCATTTGAGTCTCCAACAATTATTCCAATAATTACATATCCGATTTGTTGACCTATGGACGAATATTGAAGCATACGTTTCATGCTTGTTTGAGTAGTAGCAATGAGATTCCCCAATATCATGCTAAGAATAGCTAAGACTTCCAGAAGAAGATGCCATTCATTTGATGAAAAATAAAAAAGAATATCGAAAATTCAAGTGGCTAAAGCTGAAGCAGCTACTTTCGAAGTAATAGAAAGAAAAGCAACCAGAAACTGAACTGAATCAAAACTTTTGGTTTGGTGTTTTTGAGAACCGAAACAAATCTAAACCCTTCGATTAACCAATGGTCTGGTTAACTAAAGTTTGGTTCGGTTCGGTTATCCGATCCGAACCGATTTTTAAATCATTTTAATTTTTTTAATGAAAATTAGATATTTTACTTGGATTTTGATAACGTGTGCATTTACACTTTATTTATATAAATTAATCACCAAAAAAAATATTTAGTGCATACTATTTTTTAACTTCAAGATATATTATATAAATTATTATATAGTAATGTATAACATAAATGATATATATTGTAAATAAATTCATATATCAGTTTGGTTCGGGTAAATATCGGTTCCGGTTCATGAACATAAAAACCGAAATTGAACCAAGAACCTAAAATCGTAAAAAGTATGAATCGAAACCAAACCGAACAAATCGTTTAACCAAATTTTTTCGGTTTGGTTTGGATCAGATTGGTTTTCAATAACAGCCCTAGTTGGGGGTGGAGTCTTATTTGTAGTATGTTAGTGACATTAAAGCAATTGTGTTTAGGGTGGAGAGGGATAAGGCTCTAGGTTCGGAGGGGTTTTCTTTTAGGGTTGTTGGGATGACAAAAATTTTCAATGAGTTCTATTTTAGTGGTATTTAGGGAGAAAGTATTAACTCGACTTTCATCACTTCAGTGCCTAAGAAGAATAGGTCTATTAAAGTTGCTGATTTTCGGTTTACTAGTTTAGTAACTAGTGTAATAAAATCATTGCGAAGGTTCTAGCTGATAGGCTGAGCTCTATGCAAGGAGGTACTATTTTTGAGGTTCAAAGTGCTTTTGTGGGGAGTAGGTAGATTGTAGATGCTCTTTTTGAAGCAAATAAGGTTGTTGGGGATGCTCGTGGAAGGAGAGAAAAAGGGGCCATTTCTTAAGTTGTTATGAAAAGGCTCATGATTGAGTAAGCTGGAATTTTCTTAATAAAATTCTTTTGCGGAAAGGGTTTGGAGAAATGTTGCGGGCTTGGATGGGTGGTGTTCATCTAATGCCTCTTTCTTAGGCATTATTAATGGAGAGCCTAAATCTAAGGGGTTAAGCAAGGGGATCCTCTTTCTTCTTTTTTTGTTTGTTCTAGTGAAGGTCTTGAGTAGATTGGTTTATAGTGCTGTAGATGGAGGGCTTGTGAGAGGGATTGGGGTGAGGGTTGTGGTGTCCCATCTTGAATTTATAGATGATCCTATTTTTCTTCTTAGAGGATCATATGGGATCTTTTTAAAATTTTTTTACTATGTTGCAATTATTTGAGAGGGCCTCTAGTTTAAAAATAAAGCTGTGGAAGAGTGGGATAGCTTGTATTAATTTGAGTGTATCTAGATCTTTGGAGTTGCCCTCTTCAGCAGGACATGGTGTTCTAGATTGGCCTTTACTTTATTAGGGGTGCTTTTATGTGGTAATCCTAGGTCAGTTGAGTGTGTGGTAAAGAAGGTGTCCAAGAGGTTGAGTGGGTGGGAGGGTGCTTTATTTTCCTTAGATGGGCGTATTGCCTTCATTCAGGCATCACTTTCTAGTAATCCTCCCTGTTTCTTCTGAATTTTTAGATTTGCAGTGGTGGTAGCTGGAAATATTGAGGAAATCATGAGAGATTTCCTGAGTGGGGAAGAAAAGGGATCATTTGGTTAGTTGGGAGGTTGCTTGCAGGTCTAAAAATGAGGGAGTTTAGGTCTTGGGAAGTTGGTGTCTAAAAACGTTGTTTTGGTGCGCAAATGGCTGTGGCATTTTTTCTTAAGAGGAGTCTTCCCTTTGTCTCGAAGTTATTAGAAGTAAACTTGGCTTGCAGGGTAATGAGTGGGGTACTAATTTGGGGTTGTTGTCTTTGGAAGGGTATTTTACAGTTGTATCCTCTTTTTATTCCTTCTACTAGAATTTTTTTGTGGGTAATGGGTACCATATTTGGTTTTGGGACGACATTTGAGTGGGGCTTTATTCACTTTGCACTTCTTTTCCTCGTATGAATGGACTGCCCTCATTGTGCAACGAATATATTTCTTCATTCTTTATTTCAAAGGGGATGAATTCTCTTGGGATTTTCATATTTGTGGGCTCTTAATGATAGGGAGGTGTTGGAGCTCACCTCCTTGTTATGTTTGTTGGAAGGTAGCCTTCCTTCCGATAGGAGGGACTCGTTCGTGGATTCTTGATTTCCCGCCTTGGGGGGGGGGGGGGGGGGGGGGGGGGGGGGCAAGTCTTGTTTTGAGCAATTGACCCATAAAAATATATCCTTCTTCTTCATTGTTCTATTTGGAATGCCAAAATCTTGTCAAATATTAAGGCTTTTATTTGGTTTGTTGTTCTTAATAGAGTTAACACTAACAATCTGTTGCAGAGTAGGAGGCCTTTTTTGGCATCTCTCGATATGCATGTTCTTTAAGTTTTTTGATAGTTCAGAATCTGTCTCTCACATGATCCTTCATTGCTCCTTTTCATGGAGGGTGCAGAACAATCTTTTTGGCCTATTTGGGGACAGCTGGGTGTATCTGGAGTCAGTGGAGGATTTATTGGCTTTCTCAATTTTAGGTTTAAGGAGGGGTAAAGATGGGCCAGTCTCTGGAGGTGCATAACTTTAGTTGTTTGTTGGGGGTTTGGTTGGAGTGAAATGCCTGTATTTTCACAGGAAAGAGGATGTCTTTGTCTATGCTTCGGGAGAGGATTTAGTATTTGGCCTCATTGTGGGCTTTCCCAGTAGGTTGTTTATAGGGAGTCTTTTTTTTTAGTCTCTCAGCGTGATTGGCAGATGGTGCTGTTTTGATATTTTTTTGTTTTATCTTCTAAGGAAGATTTCTTATGCTTCTCTTTGTGCTTCCTGATCTCTTCAATAAAAATATCGTCTTTTTCAACAAAATAAACCTTTTAGCTTTATCATTGAGACCCCAAACATTCTTAGAAATAAGCTGTAAGGTCATAGGTCCACCAAATAAACCGTGCTGTGGCCATCCTTTTTGAGGATTTGAAAAACTCCCGTTTATATCATAGTTTTTACCGAAAATTCCTGTCTTTTCAATTCCCAGCTCATATCTTTCTTTTTGCTGTTACAAAAATTCCTCTTAAAGTTTTGTTTGCCTTCCCTTTCTCTCTCTCTCTCTCTCTCTCTATTACCTCAAACAAGCTCATGGCCTTTTCCTCAAAGCCATCAAATGAGACCCTAATGGCTTTGTTCACATCATGACTTTATGAAGAAACCAATTAGAAACTTGGTCCTTGAACTGTTCGCTATCATTGTCAATGCACCTGAATTCCTCAAAGTTTGGTGATTGCATGTCCACTGGGTTGTAGTCCAGGAGTGCCTTATCACACACTGGATCAAGGTGAAGTTTGGTTAGAGTTGTTGTAAAGAAGGGTTCTCATAACTTTGTTGAACATCATATAGACTCCTTGATGAAGCTACAGAGTTGGCTGCTTTCCTCTTAGTTTGGTTAGAGTCAGGTTGAGGTTGAGGGTTAGGGTGAGGGTGCGGGTGAGGGTGAAGATCATGGTCATGGAGGGCAGTTTCCGTGTTGAGCGTGGGGGTGCTAGGTGTCACGGGCCGATTATTTTCACACCTTTGTGAAAGGACCGTGTGGCGCTAGCTAAAGCACTCTTATTTAACTAGCCAGCCTATTGTTTACCACAATTCATCAACGAAACACTTTCATTATCATTCAATCAAATATCAGCGGAAGTAGTAGGCAATTATGAAAGCAGTGGTAAGCAAGCATTAAACATTGAAGCAACGTTACTCATGAACAACATCTTCGTTAACATTGTGTGTTTAGCGAGAGAGGCAAGTAGGCTAAACACGTTGACAATAGCTAGTGAGTTTTACAAGATTGATGAACACTCACCCTCCCCTTAAGAGCTTTACATGTAATTCTCATCCTAGCACTAGAAAACATCAAAGTGACCGAGGAGTCATACTGCCTTATTTGGCATATAGTGAAACTACTACTAGAAAATAAACCTACACTAGTATTTATATGATGGAAACCCATCCCTAACGCGCGAGACAAGCGGTCACAGGCAAGCATAATGCCCTAATCAAGCTCGGCTTGTGATGCTCCCCCACTTATGTGGTCGACGTCCTCGTAGACTTTGACGCTAGGTACACTTCAATTTTGTCCACGAACAGTTGCATATCTTTCGTAGAAATCCAGTTGATTTCTTCATCACCAAGGCCTGTCCACTTCACTAAGGACTTATGCCCCTTCTTCGTTGAGGATATGAACTCTCTGTCTACAAGGATATCTTCAACTTCATGTCTGTTAGGTTGCACTGTCTTCAACTCTGCTTTGTTTGATTGACTTCTGCTCGGATCGTCGGTGTCGGCGTTGAACGGCTTGGGGTAGCTGATGTGAAACACAGGATGCACTTTCATCCAAGTTGGAGGGTCGATTCTGTAAAAGGCCTTCCTGACTTTGGTGAAGATGGGGATTGGCCCTTCATATTTGCAAAGTAGTCTCCTATCTCGTCCTCGTAGCGACCTGATCTGTTCAGGATTGAGCTTAACAAGCACCAAGTCACCTACGTTGAAGTGATATGGTCTTCTTCCCTGATCGGCCCACTTCTTCATCTGCTTAGAAGCTTTCTCCAGGTAGGCTCGGGCGATCTCTGCATCCTGTCTCCATTCTCTGGTGAAGATGTACGCCCTGAGCCTCTTTACTCTGTACGACTCATCCACTGTGTGAGGTAACATCAGTTGCTGGCCTGTAACAAGCTCAAAAGGGCTCTTGTTGGTTGTTGAGCTCTTTTGGGCGTTGAAACATAATTGAGCCACATCAAGTAGTTGCACTCAATTCTTCTAGTTGGCATTGACGAAATGGCGCAAGTACTCTTGCAATAGCCTATTGAATCTCTTCGTTTGTCCATTTGTCTATGGTTGATAACTCGAAAAGATGTCAAGATGTGAACCGAGGATTATGAAAAGTTCTGTCTAGAAGTTGCTGGTGAATCGTGAGTCTCAGTCACTAACAATATCTTGGGGAACATCCCAATATTTCTCAACATTCGTAATGAATAATTGTGCTGTCTCCTCTGCTGAACAGTACTTTGGTGCGGCTATGAACGTACCATACTTTGAAAACCTGTCTATAACCACAAGTATAAACCCTGCATCTCCCACTCTGGGCAGGTTGGTGATGAAGTCTAGTGAGACACTTTCCCACGGTTTGGATGGTATTGGTAGGGGCTCCAGCAGCCATGCAATCTTCTTCTGCTCCACCTTGTCTTGGCAAGTGAGACATGTTCGGGTATAATGAACCACATCATCATACATGTGCGGCCAATAATACATTTGCTTCAGTAGTTTTGTCATTGGAGCCGTTCTCTGCGAATGCCCCTCTACGAACTTCGTGTAATAGTTGGCAAGGCCAAGAAAGGAACGCAAGTCCTTCACTGCCGTGGGGATCTTCCATTCTTGAATCGCCCTTACCTTATCCATATCCCTCTGGATATGACCTTGTCAATCACCTGATCAAAGAATTTGATGCTCTGTTGAGCGAAAGAGCACTTCTCTTTCTTCAAGTATAGATTGTTCCCCCTCAGCTTGCCGAACACCTTTTGTAGATGCTCTACACCCCGTTGTGGAGGCAAGTTGTGAGGCAGCTTATCCGACATCACCTTCTTGTACTCATCCAACATCGCTTGGATGGTCGTAGGCACCCGCTCTTGGCCTGCTTCTTCATCTACCACCACCGTGGCTATATACGTCTGCTCACCCTTTCTCAATCCCTTCTTGAGTTGCATGGCTAAAAGGAGCATCCCATCATCTCCTTTTGTTGCAACGACTTGCACCATGCAAGGGTGATCTCCCATCAGAGATAGGGAACCAGCCGAAGGCATTAGCACTGTCTTCGTCCCTCTCAGGAATTCCATTCCCAAAATGACTTAAAAGTCATCCAATGGCACCGCTGTGAAATTTGCATGACTTTCCCACTGTCCAAGTTTCACAGTCACTTGCTTGACTACTCCCAGAGTAGGCTGGGCTACACAATTCACTTCTTTCATGCGTCCCGTATCCTTCTTCAAGGATAAGTTGAGTCTCCATGCTTTCGGTTGCGAAACAAAATTATGAGTAGCTCTGGTATCCACCACAGTGCGAGTACTCTTCCCATTGATCCTCAAGGACACAAATATCAGTCCTTTTGCTTGTGTAACTTTTGGAGCTTTCGCCTGCTTTTCCAATATGCTCACCAGTCGCATTGAACCCATCCTTGGGGCATCCTCCTCTTCCCCATCACTTTCCACTACCTGCTCCGTAGTGGAAGCTTGTAAGGCATTGAGTAATCTCTTGTGTGGGTACTCAATAACTCTGTGAGGGCCTCGACACAAGTAGCATTAAATTTTACCCTTTCCATTTGGTGTGTTGAACCCTTGAGATGATGAAGCTTCATTCGAAGTTGAGGCCTTCTAGTCGGCTCCCCCACTTTTGGGTTTGCCCTTCTTGAAAGACTTTCCGTTGTTTCCCCCTACGCCAAACTCTTTGGACGAAGCAGTAGTATCACCAACGTAGTCAGTCAAGCGCTCCGCAGCAGCTTGTGCAGTAGAAAAGTCTTGAATTCTTTGCCTGTGATGTCCTGTTCTTGCCCATGGTATCAATCCCTCAAAAAAATAGAATAGCTTATCCTTTTCTAACATGTCTTTGATATCCAACATCAAAGCAAAAAATTGTTTCACATATTCCTTGATTGACCAAGTATGCTTGAGGTCTCTCAGCTTTTTCCTAGCATTATACTCAACATTCTTTGGAAAGAATTGGGCCTTGAGCTTTCTCTTCAAGTATGCCCAACTATCCACTACACAGCGTCCATTTTCAATTTCATTGTAATTGGTACGCCACCACAGTTTGACATCACCAACCAAGTACATGGTCGCAGTATACACTTTTACCTGTTCTGAAGCCATCCTCATAGCGCGAAAGTACTGCTCCATATCAAACAAGAAGTTCTCCAACTCGTTGGCATCATGGGCACCCCCATATGTCCTGGGTTTTGGTACCTTGGTCTTGCTAAACTCCTGAGCGTTAGAGTTTCCTATAGCAAGAACCATCAGATTCATCTCTGCATCTAGATCAGCTATCCAAGATTGCAAAGGTTCCACAGTATGGTGAAAGTCCTATGACATTTCACCTATCAAAGTTGCTTGATGCTTTTGTGATTCCATCACTTCATCAACAAGTCCCCTCAGCCATCTCAGTGGTCACATTGTTGGCTGTTGTCTTAGCCTGTGCTTCCAGCACACTGATTCTCTCAGCATTGGTTGGTGCCATGGTCATTTACCAAAGATTTCCCAATCCCACAACGAAGGCAACTGAATTCACGTAGCAACTAATGGAGCTCTGATACCATGTGTCACGGGTCGACTATTTTCACACCATTGTGAAAGGACGGTGCGGCGCTAGCTAAAGCACTCTTGCTTAACTAGCCAGCCTATCGTTTACCACAATTCATCAACAAAACACTTCATTATCATTCAATCAAATATCAGCGGAAACAGTAAGCAATTATGAAAGCAGTGGAAAGTAAGCAGTAAACATTGAAGCAACTTAATTCATTAACAACACCTCCGTTAACATTGTGTGTTTAGCAAGGCAGGCAAGTAGGCTAAACACGTTGACAATAACTAGTGAGTTTTACAAGATTGATGAACACTCACCCTCCTCTAAGAGCTTTACATGCAATTCTCATCTTGGCACTAGGAAACTTCAAAGTGTCCAAGGAGCCATACTGCCTTATTTGGCATATAGAGAAACTACTACTAGAAAATAAACTTACACTAGTATTTACATGATGGAAACCCATTCCAAACGCACGAGACAAGCGGTCACAGGCAAGCATAATGCGCTGAATAAGCTTGGCTCGTGACGGGTAATGGGTGTCCAATTACAACAACAACAAGCCTTAAGTTCCACTATTTTGGGTTGGTCATATGAATCATTTTCTGCCAATTCACGCGATCGAGGGCATTTTCTTTGAATAACTTCAGAGCTATTAAATCCTTCCTCACCACTTCATTTGTTCACCTCTTTTCTAGTACCATTTACAATCACCAGCTTGCTCCTCCTCACTGGTGCACTACTTGGCCTACATTTCATATGCCCAAACTATCTAAGCTGCTGCTTCCTTATCTTATCTTCTACTGGTTCTATGCCTAACTTATTTCGAATATGTTCATTCCTTAATTTATCCTTTAATGTTTTACCACTCGTCCACCTTAGCATGTGCATTTCGGCAACTTCTAGTTTTTGATTGTGTTGTTTCTTAGTTGCCCAACATTTTGATGTGTACAACATGCCTGGTCTTATAGCCATCCTATATAACTTTCCTTTCAATTTTAATGGTATTCTGTAAATCTATGATTGCACAGCATACCTGACGCACTCCTCCATTTGACTCAACCTGCTTTAACTTTATGTGCTACATCCTCTTCAATTTCTCCTCTGCTTGCATACTAGATCCAAGAGATCGAAATCTATTAGTGCTGTTAATTTCGTGTTTATCAAGTTTAATCTTGCCTTCAGAATTCCTCCTTATAGGGATGAAATTATATTTTAAGTATTTTGTCTTATTTCTACTTATCTTGAAACCTCTAGACTCTAAAGTTGTTCTCCAAAGTTCCAACTTAGATTCTACCCAACTCTTAATTTTTCATCAATCAAAATAATATCATCTGCAAACAGCATACACCATGGGATCTCACTTTGGGTATTCCTAGTAACTTCATCAATCACTAAAGCAAATGAGAGTTTGCTGGCCCAGGATCGTGGGGGAGATCAGGAGGGATGGTTGTGCTTTTGCCTTTCAAGGAGTCAAAAGGGCTTGGTTTTGGGCTGGAATGAAGGTTTTGGGCATAAGGATAAGCTCTTGCTGAGGTCTTTAAAGCAACTGGAAAGGGACAGCCCACTGTTTTCATAACTGAATTGAGAGGGATCCAGCTGTGTGCCCAAGTTTGAGTCCCCCACGAGTCATGACCATTTTAGCAAAAGTGCGCAGAGGTAGAGTTGTCATCTTCAAGCTCAATGGTTGTGCTGGGCTTTTCCTGAGGGTGATGCTGATGTAATGGCCTCAGTAAGGGCAAGTGCACACTGCCTCTGTGGGATTCTGGCTCTCGGTTTCTTCAAGGTGTGGAGAGTCCCATCTCAGTTCAGGGCGAGGCAATCAGAGATCTTCGCTGGAGAACAGGATTGTTAGCTGTTTTCTTGGGCCTAAAAAGGTTTTGTCAACCCAATTCCCCTGCTGCTGTTGAGATCTTATGCCAGCCCTTGGAGTCAAAAGCCTTCTGGAAAGGCAATGAACCTCCATCTACCTATGTTAATCTCTGCGAGAGCTAGGAACCTGCCAAACCTGTTCTCTTTAAGTTGGCGCATTAGGGTTTCTCCCCCTTCCACTTCCTTCTGAACCATGAGGGAGGTTTGTTGCTGGCCCAGATTTCAGCCCATGATGTGAGAAACCAGTCCACCCGTTTTTCTTCCATGAAGATGGAAAACCTTCCAGGTTTTCAGTGACCCTGATTAGATTGAGTTTTTCTCCATAAAATACCAAGTCAATTGATTTCCTCTCCACGACCATCAACCTTTATATGTTGGCTTCGCATGAGAGATAGGGAGAGAGACTGTTTGCCAGCTTTCAAATGTATCACAGAACCTTTCTTCTTTGGTTCATATCCCACTCAGCAAATTAATCTTTCAAATCTAGAAGATTTCTTCAACAACACTAGAGAGCATATAAAACTTAATATTATTAACAATATTGAAGTATCAATTTGACTCTTTAACTTTAACTGTACTGCCTAAATATGTTACAGTTGCAATCTGATAGCTTGTTTTCTTTGCCAAAGTGCAGGTCCCAATATCGAATATCAGAAATTTCTGCATTATTGCACATATTGACCATGGGAAGTCGACGCTAGCAGATCAATTGCTTCAAATGACTGGTACTGTGCAGAAGAGGGAAATGAAGGAACAATTTCTTGATAATATGGATTTGGAGAGAGAAAGAGGCATCACAATCAAATTGCAGGTTTGTATTCTGAAGTTTTTTTTTTTTTGAAATGATGAAAAGAAAACAGGGATAGCCCTCTCAAATATCATTGAGCAGAAAGTTCAATAACTTCTAGGAATAGCTGGGGATCTTCTTTACATTGATTTCCTTGAAATAATTTTTATTATAAGTAGATCATATGGTATAAATGTTCCTCATATTTGATACATTTGTCTCACTTTATTTGAGTTTTTGCATCCCAAGTTGAACATTACTCATAAGTTTAAAAAAGTAAAATTGCACCTAGTACCATGTTGAAAAATGTGTATTTGGCTAGTTCTACTACAAGTTGCAATTGATGCCAAAATGTTATTGATAAACTTGCATTCGGCTGGAGGTCCTCCTGTCCATGCATGATTTATATTAATCAAACGCTTGGCACTTGAGGCCAAGGGAGTCATCTAGGGAAGCTTCCATAAGAACTTGATATGTTATTTTCATTGCCTATCAATTATGTGCTCAATATAACATTAATGAGAAGACACTAATAGTTTCTTTATTCCGATTTTATTATTCGATTGGATTGTGCTATTTATTCGTCTACTGTATAGAAAAAAATTGCTCTACAAGTTATTTAATAATTTCTCATTTAAATTTTTTTTTGGGGATGGTTTGGTGAAAGTTGATTGAAGTTGCTTATTCTTCACTAGTTTTTTATTGTTATTGGGCAACCTAAAGAATGGTTTAAATCCTTTCGAGGGCTTCATCAAGGGGATCCTTTGTCTTCATTTGCATTTACTTTGTTGGTTGATGTATTTGGATGCTTTTACAGGTTAGGTGTAATTTTGAGGATTAAGGTTGGGACGGATGTGTGGAGATCTCCCATCTCTAGTTTGCTGATGATCCCATTTTTTGTTTTTCCATATTGTGGTTAAATTTCAGAGAGTGCTTGTTTTATGGAAGAATTTTTAGAAAGTTTTGGTTTAAAGATAGATAGGGGCAAGTGTGATAGTGGCTATTTATCTGAGTTATAGGGAGATTGAGAACTTCAGTTCATCAGCAGCTTGCTCCTGTTTTGGCTTGGCCTCTGACTTATCTAGGCCTCCAGGGATAATCTTTGATTTGTTGGTTTTTAAGATTTAGTGGTGGAGCATGTTGATGCAGGATCTTTCAAGTTTAGCATTGACATTGATTGGCAATAGGAGCTCATTTGGTTCATGTAGTATAGGATTCCCTTTTAACCTTGAATTCCTTAGAATGTGATTGGCGAGAATGTGAGTACTGGGAAGGATTGATGTGTTTGGTTTCCTTAACAAATTCACAGGAATCTTATATTGAAATTTTTGGTTTGCAAAGCAGATTCCTGGGAATCTACACTAGTTTTGCGAAAATACACTTGATTCCAAAATTCATACAATATATGTTTTTTGATAGTCACAATTCATGTAATTAGTTCTTAGATGAGAGTTGAGCATATTCGAAAATATATATTCATTTTTGTGGATGATGCACATGACCAACTAAAAAATATGAAAAAAAGTAACGGCTAGTGTGCAACGCTTCCACGCCATCGGGGTTCTAGGGAGGGCACGATGTACAGAGTCTTATCTCTATGCAGGGAGAGGATGATCATGCCCAACTAGTAGCCAAAAGAAAAAAAAAAAAAAAAAACTCACCAATTGAGCATATCTCCTCCACCCAAAAAAAAAAAATGATTTTCCATTGCTCCATCTCCACCTGAGCATATTCCTTCAAGGCTTCAACATTTAGAGCACGGCCCCCTTCTCCCACCAAAAAAAGTGAAAAAAAAAAAAATGAAACTGCTCATCAGTTCTTAGATGAATACCAAGTGAATGCATTCAGCAAAAAGGGGAAAAAAAAAAAAAAGATCTTTGGCCTTATCTGGATGTTGCAGATCTGGCCAATTGCTTGGATATGTGAGAGGATAATCGGATTTGCTTAGCAAGAATTCAGGAGTGCAGATCTATTGTCAGATAAGTAGAAGTCTCGCAAGAGATTACTGGAGGAGCAGGAGGTCATTGGAGGATGTGTTAGTTTGCTGTGAAGGATGGAACTAGGTACTGCTAAGGTTTGCACAAGTGTTGGAGTCCTCTTGTTCATTGAAGAAGTCTTGATCATTTGATCTAGGGCAAAGATGCCAGGGACAAGTACATCATATTGCTAAGAGAATAAAATGCCTGCCATGTTAGCATAGTTTGGTAAACCAAATATGGGAATGTTAAGGATCTTACATTCCCAGGAATGTGTGAACTTTCTGAGAAGCAGATGATCTTTCGATAAAAAAAGGGCTATGATGGGGTTAGTAAGGGCTCATTTAGTTGTGGAAAATATTTTCTGTTTTCCAGTTTTTAGTTTTTCAAAGAATTTAAAAAATTTTAGCTTAGTTTTGAAATTTTCAAGATTCGTATTAAAAAGGTAGAAAATAATGAGTTTGTTTAAATATGCAAAATGAATTTTCATCTTTTATTTCTAGATTTCAAAATAATCACAAAAAAGACAATTTGTTTTCCAATTTCCCAAAATTTATATAAGTTAATATTTGGAATCATGGATTTTTTTTTTGAAGCAGGAAATATCATTAAAAATAAAGATCATGCCTGCCCAAGGGCAGAGAATAGAATCATGGATTTTGGTGCTTGAATTTGGATTTGTGTGGATTTAGAAGAAACTGTATGCATAATCCACACAAATTAAAGTTCCAAATCTGAATTCCATCCTCCCATATGCAAAGGAAGAGTTAGAAATCTAGAACAATAATAAAAAAAATCTTTTCTAACTTTATTATATAAATTTGGAAAATTGGGAAACAAGGTGGCATTTTTGTAATTATTTGGAAAATTAGATATGAAAAATAAAACTATTTTTGCAAACAAATAGTGTCAAAGACTCAAAAGTGTTTATTCTTGTTCATTTATTCCACACAAATGTTGTAAAAATGAAAAATTAGCTAATGTTTTTGTAATTTTTTGGAAAACTAAAATGGAAAACAAAAACTGTTTTCCTCAACTAAACAGACCCTAAAGTTTATAGGCTGAAATTTAGTGAAAATAGTGGCACTTAATATTTTAAAGAGGTAAGATCTTGAGATAATAGGGAAAATAGGGGCTGTTGAGGCTCTATGTCTGTGCCCCAGGACCTGTAACAGTTGTAATGGACTGGTTCTCTAAAGTCCTCAAGGCGATGGAGAGGGCTCTGATTATGCTCGCAAAGGGAGAAATTAGGTTGAGCAGTGTGTTGCTGCACTGTGAAGGTAACCCTAGAGCATTACAGTGATGGAGGAGAACTAGAGTCTCGTAAAATCAGAAGAGAATGTTAAAAAATGGTTTTTAACTTTCCTTAAAGATATGAATATACTTGGTGGCATTTTCTTGCACATGATGTCCAGGTTTGTGGGCAATCACTAGTAAATGAACGGAATCTCATGACACATTTCATGGAAGATAAATGCTTGGCAGCGAACTACGAGTGTGAGCTGTATTTCGAGTTGTGCCCCAGCCAAGCCATCTGATCCCTGAAGGCTTGAGAACTACTTGCTTGAGTGCTGTTGTTGCTGGAAAAAATAGCATTATTACCATTAAATTTTTGCCGATGATGCCACATTCTTTTTATGTGATGGTTTAGGGAATTTTTCTTATGTGCTTACTCTTTGGCAAGTATTTCAGAGGGTTTCTGGTAGAAAGATTAGTCTAGGACTGGATTGACTAACATTAACTTCAAAGAGAGGATTTCGTCTGAATTTGTGGTCATGCTAGAGTTATGTTGTTTGCCATTTGTCTATCTCCTGATGTGGTGTTTCACTAAGAGGCAACCCGGAGTCATGTCTTTTTGTTTGCCATTTGTCTATCTCCTGATGTGGTGTTTCACTAAGAGGCAACCTGGAGTCATGTCTTTTTGTTATCCAGGTGATGAAAGATGCCTAGGAGATTGGGTGCTTGGATGACTCTACAGACATATTACTTTGATTGATGCTTGTTTTAATCTGCCTTCAAGAGACGAAATGGGTAGGAGAGAGCTAGAAAAATTGAAAAATTAGGGTCTAAACTTTGGTACACTGGAAAAGAGAAACATAGAAACGGGGTGAGAATTATTGTAGACAAAGACCTAAAAGATAATGTAGTAGATGTTAAAAGAATAGGGGTAGGATTATTAAAATCAAGAGCTCTAGGCCTGGAAATAGTGATTGCCATTAGTTTGCATGCTTACCAAATAGGCTTAGCAAAAAATCTTAAAAGACAATTTTGGGAAGATATGGATAGTATTTTACAAGGGATACCAACATCTAAAAAGACATTCATAGGAGCTGATTTGAATGGGCACATCGGAAAGGATAATATAGGCTATGAAAGGATACAAGGAGGCCATGGGCATGGAGATAAAAATGAGGTCGGTGATACAATTTTAGATTTTGCCATGTCTTATGATTTGGTTATATTGACTTGCTTCGTAAAAAGAGAAGAACGCTTAATAACTTTCAAGAGTGGGCATAATAAAAGCCAAATATATTTCTTCTTAACTAGGAATGGGAATCGTCTATCTTGTAAATATTGTAAATTTATCCCAGGTGAAAGGTTGGCTACACTACATAGAGTCCTAGTATTAGATATACAAATTAAAAAATGGAAGAAAAAGAGTAACATAAATCAACACAAAAGGATTAGATGGTAGAGCCTGAAGGTAGAAAATATAGTAAAATTCAAAGATAAAATGATTAAAGAGTGTGATTGGACTGTAGGGGATAAGGTAGAGGCAAATATTGTTTGGAATCAAATGGCTAATTCTATTGTAATGATAGCAAAGAGGTTTATGTAAGTCCAAAGGAAGATACTTGGGTAGCAAAGAAAGTTGGTGGTGGGATCAAGAAGTCATAAAAGTCATTAAGACGAGGAATTTGGTATAAAATATGGAAAAATTGTAGAAATATAGAAAATCTTGAAAAATATAAAGAGGCGAGAAAAAATGCAAAAAAAAAAAAAAAAACTATCAATGAAGCTAAACATAGAGCTTATGATACTTATATACTAGACTAGATACAAAAGAAGGAGAAAAAGACATTTATGAACTTGCTAGAGTTAGAGAAAGAAAATGCAAAGATTTAGGTGATGTAAAATGTATAAAGGATGAGAATGATGATGTCTTAACTAGAGAAGAAGACGTAAAAAAGAGGTGGCAAAGATACTTTAATAAGTTGTTTAATGGAAACCAAAATGAAAGATTGAACTTGGAGGTGACAAATGAGGAGAAGACTAAAAATAGGAGATTTATTCGCAAAATTATAGTTCTTGAAGTAAAATGATATTAAAAAAGATGAAAAGTGGGAAATCTATAGGACTAGATAAAATACGAATTGAAGTTTGGAAATGTTAGGGGCGAAAGGAAATATTTGGTTAACTAATCTATTCAACATATATTTTTTTAAAAACTAAGAAAATGCCAGAATAATGGAGGAAAGTACGTTACTACCTTTATACAAAAACAAAGGCGATATTCAAAACTATAATAACTATCATGGAATTAAGATTATGAACAATACGATGAAATTATAGGAAAGGGAAATTGAATAGAGAACAAGACTAGAAACGAGAATTTCAGAAAATTAATTTGGTTTTATGCCCAGAGATCAACAATAGAAGCTATTTATTTTTTAAGAAGCTTAATGGAAAAGTTTAGGGAAAAGAAAAGGGATTTGCATATGGTTTTTATTGACCTAGATAAAGCTTATGATAGAGTATCTAGGGAAGTTTTTTTGGTGGGTCTTAGAAAAGAAGGGGGTTTGCAGCAGATATACTGAGGTCATTAAGGATATGAATAATCGAGTAATGACTAGCGTTAGGACTGTAAGAGAGAAATCTAGAGATTTTCCAATCACAAGAGGTGTACATCAAGGTGTACTTTGAGTCTTTATCTTTTTACTTTAGTGATTGATGAACTTACTAGGAATATTCAAAATGAGGTCTCTTGGTGTGTGTTGTTTGCAGATGATATTGTGTTGATTGATGATAGTAGGAGCAGAGTGGATACTAAGCTGGAACTTTGGAGAGCCATATTTGAGTCTAAAGGGTTTAGTATAAGTAGGAATGAGATGAAATGTAATTTTAGTAATGCAAGGAGTAGTAGTGAAGAGAATATTAAGCATGATAATCAAGAGATTAATAGCACTAATAGATTTAGGTATCTTTGATCTATGATGAAAGCGGAAGCGGAAATTGAAGAATACATAGTACATAGGATTAAAATAGGTGGAGTAAAATGGAGGAGTGCATAAGGTGTGTTGTTTGATCGTAGAATACCCTTAAAATTAAAAGGAAACTTTTATAAGATGACTATAGAACTAGCTATGCTTTATCGTTCAAATTGTTAGACAACTAAGAATACAAAAAGTAAAAGTTGCTTAAATGCGAATGTTAAGGTGAGTGAGTGGTATAAAATTAAAATATAAAGTAAAAAATGAGCATGTACGCAATAATTTAGGCATAGCATTGATTGAATACAAGATAAGGGAGGGGCGGCTTAGATGGTTTGGGCATTTGAATCGCAGGCCTAGTAGAGCACCTGTGACGAGGAGTGAGTTAGTTATTGTTTTTGGCATGAAAAGGGGTATGGGTAGGCCTAAAATAACTTCAAATGAGATAGTGAGGAAGGATTTTATAGCCCTTAATCTAATAGAGGAAAACACTCATGGAGATCCAAAAGTTGACTTGCTAGGAGAACTATTAGGGAAATTTGAGTACTATGTCAAGTATGAGGGGAAGATGGGGTGAATTGGTGGAAAAGGATTCATGTAGCTGACCCCACTTTGTGGGGACTAAAGACTTCTTGTTGTATGCTCGTATTACTCTAGGCTGGTGCAATGGCGCTAGTGCTCAAAAGTCCAACCATTCCCATGTTGAAAAACCTCCTGAATTTCAGTCTCTCGACCCATTCTCAATTTTTTTTTTCCTGAGATTTTGTAATTAAAGGGGGGCAAAAAAACACTGCGTTTCAGTGCAAGAAATGTCCCAAAGGTGTCCTCATCATGTCAGGAAGTGTCATGAAGTGTCTCATCCATATCCAAAAATAAAAGCAAATAAATTCATTTCTGATACGTGTCAGATACATGTTGGGGAGTGTCAGGCAGGTGTCAGCATCCGACACATGTCAGATTCAGACACTTCAGGCTTCCAGAAGTGTCCATGTTTCCAAGGTGTCATCCATACAATCAATGGGGATGTCGTAGCTGTAGAAGATTGGCCATATGCACTTTCCATACTGTAGCATATGAAAGTCAAAGAAGATTAAAATATCCAACTCCGAGTCCTCTCAATCTTCTTGGAATGGGAACTCTACCCGCTCCAGCAATCCAGCTTTGTTTCACTCCCCAGGCTTTCACAAGCTATGTATTATTGCTGATTTTAGGTGGGATTGATGCTTATGTTCAAGTGGGTCCCATGAAAATCAATGGTTCTGTCCTGGCTTATAGAAGGTTCGAAGGAATCCTTTCCCTACTTCCCACTGCCTCTCCAGTATTGGATTTCCCATAACCTATGCAGTAGTACACCGATCAGTGAAGTATGTTTGGTCTTTCCTAGAGTCGGAAATCCCTTAAATTTTTTTATTTGGCCTATAATTACTATTTTGAAGGTGGCATCAGTCAATCCATAATCTTATTAATTTGACCTGTAACTGTGTGGAAGGGAAGTAGCTGCAGTTACATGAGTGAATTATCTTCGTGCTGATCACAATTTGGTCATTTAATCTTTTTCCAATAAATCTGTATTCGATTTCTTGTATTTTGGTTGCAGGCAGCTCGTATGCGTTACTTGTTCGGAGGTGAACCATATTGCCTGAACCTAATCGATACTCCTGGGCATGTTGATTTTTCGTATGAGGTATGAGATGTGGCATATTATTATACTTTGCAATGTGTGTACTTCCATCATCTTTCTTCTTAGGATTCTGATTCAGTATGCATTATGGATTGCCGGCAACTAAGATGCATTTATTGCTTCGGTTAACCATGGTTTTGGTGTCTGTATAACTACTTGAGTACCAAAAGTAGTATGTTTAAGTGCAAAAAATGTGCATTTTACAGAAGCAACTGCACTCTTGAAACAAAGTGGAAAACAACCTAGCAGTTGCTTCTTGTTTCTGTTCCTTCAGAAAGTTGAACGAATTTAAAGTGATTAACAGTATTATCTTATATCTTTATAAATATTAATAATTGAAAATTAATACTAATCTGATGCCTATTTTTTGTCATTTTCATGATTACAGAATTCTCACAACTGTACTAAGAAAACATATGGTAAAGCATGTTAATTATCCTCTATAACTTTAGTGATGTTTTTGCTTAACAAATTTTCAGAAGAAAAAGCCCAACAATTTAAACAGCTGTTTCCACACCATGGCAGCATTTACCAAATGGAGCATTTCCACTTTATTTGAAAGGCAATCCCTAGTTAGTAGCTATTCAGCCTGTTCCTTCCATTACTCCTCAATCCCAAATATAAAAAACCAGCCATCAAAAACCAAAATTTTTATTTCAATGGAAAATTTGAAGGTCACAATTTACAGAAAATTGTGATTTTGGTAGAAATTTCTATTTTGAAAGGAAAGAAACTTATAGTGATGTAAATTAAGGAAATTATGATTGAAACTTTTGGAAATATTAAAATAGATGATTGTGAGTAATTTAGAACCAAAATGAAAAGCCACAATTTTTTTTTTTTCAGTTAAAATCCAAAATTCTGGTAATATATTTCAAGTTTGAGAAAATTTTTCCAGATTTTTGCAAAAAATAAATTGAATATGGTTTCAAATTTTGGTGAAATTACTGAATATCAATACCTTTCCAACCATAAGTTACCCTTAAAGGGTGACTTTTCTGCTCATTTCATGTTGGAGCCCTGATCCTGTCCTCTTTTACATTTCTGAATATCAAAATGTTTGAATTATTAAAACATGCATTCTATCTTTTAGAAAAATTAATCTGGTACCATTGCAGTTGATGTTCTATCTGTTAAAAAAATATTGTAAGAGGTGGCATCTCCACTGCCACGACACTTTCTAAGAAGTGTGAGTGTCACCACTTTAGGACCTATTAGTTGTGGAAAACAATTTCAATTTTCCATTTTTAGTATTCCGAAGAATTACAAAAAAAATCAGATTATTTTCCGAAGAATTATTTTCCATTTTCAGTTTTGCAAATAATTACAAAAATGCTACTTGCTTTCCAATTTTTAAAATTTGTATAGGAAAGTTAGAAAACATATATTTATTGTTTTCTAAACTTCTTGTTTCTCGTATTGTTTTTGGAAAATTGGAAACAAGGTGTGATTGTGTAGGGGCCGTTTGATATCATTGTAAAAAATTAGAGAAACGAAAACTAAAAATCAGAAATAGAAATTAAAAACTAGAAACTAGCCCTCTGTTTGGTTAATAAAAATAAAACAAATATAAATTAAAAACTTAGTTAAAAATGCTCATTTTCATCTTTAAATCAAATACTATTATAAAAATATGATTAAAATAATAAAAGTACAAATAATAAACATTTAAAAAAATTACTATAATAAAAATAAAATTCATTAGAATTATTTTACTTTATTGTTCTACTTTCAAAATTTACTTTACAATAAAAATTTTGTTGGACATGACAATTGAAAAATAGTAAAAGTATTTTGTAATTGTCTTTATTATTATTATTTTAAAATTTATGTATATTTTATTTTAATTTTATTTAAATTCAAATGATCATTTAGATTTTTGTTTTTAATTTAAAAGTGTATAAATAAATAATTAAATCCAAAAGAACTTTTTCTAGATGTTAAAATTTCTAGCGATAGGTTGCCAAAACAACTGAAAACCATAAAATTTGATCAACAAAAACATAAAACTGACAGCATAAACAAACATATTTTTATAATCTGTTTCTTCACTGTGGAGAAACACAAATAGAAAACAGAAATAACAATGATACTAAACAGACCGTAATTATTTGGAAATCAACAAATGAAAATGAAAGTTGTTTTTTGCAACTAAACAAATCCTATTTTTGACATTTTAATACAACTATTAGAGAAGTGAAAAATGAGCTAGCATTTTTATAATTCTTTGGAGAACTAGGATTGGAAAATGAAAACTATTTTCCACAACCATACGTGCCCTTATATTTCTCTATCTTCACGACAAAGTTACTTATTTAATATTAGATTTCTCTTTCAATAAATCCTAATTGACCCTCTTCTAATTATATTTTGAAGAATCACCTTGTAATTCCAAAAGCCTTCTTTTAAGGCCTTTGAGACAATTGAAGAATCGAAATCAAGTCCAAGAAACTTTTTTTTTTTAAATATAAAAAGAATGAATTATTTAGAGGAAACGAATGTATCACTCATATAACAAGATTTCCAAAAAACCTAAGACTGTATCTATATCCAAAATATTTAAACCATTAAATGAACTTGTTAAGTTCTAAGCTATCTGTCTTGGAGAAGTGTAAGAGATGTATATATCCTTTCAATGACTCTTTTAATCCTTTCCCTTCATATGACTCAAAAAATCGTAGGGGGCCTATAGACAAAGTTATTATTTATTTTATTATATTTTTCTTTCTATCTTCACCTAAGTGGATACCTTTCCAAGCCCGGATCTCAATATCCACAACCCTAATTGTAGCCCTTGTTTGGTCAACCAGAGAAAGCCAAATCCCACAGATTTTTTTTTCTTCATCCAGGAGCAGTGCATGAATATATGATTAACAGATTAAGATGCTTCTTTACACATAAAATTTATATTGACCTGGATTTCCCTCCTTTTTTCCCAAATTATTAGTGGTTAAAATTTTTCCTAGAGCAACTTCCCAAGAGAACAAAATAAAATGAAAAAGAACAAGGGGAGAAAGAGAAGGAATAAAAGCAAAAGAAAAATAAAAAGAAAAAAAACTTTTGTAAGGGTCACTGATTTTCACGTAGCCTTCCAGGGAAATTTAATCTGCAAACAGCAATGCTGTGCCGTTCTAGCTCCTTGTAGTATGTATTTTCTTGTAGTAACCATTATTGCTCATCTTTATTTAAATTTATCTCAATTATCATGGCACACCTCTATTCTGTACAACCTGTCAAAAAAATCTGCAAAGGTTTCCATCTCCCAATAACATTCCTTTCAAAAGGAATGCTTTCCAAAGGAATTCTCCGCATCATCCTATTGTGTCACGTTCCGACTATTTTCACAACTTTGTGAAGGTCTGTGCGGCGCTAGCTAAAGCACTCCTGCTTAACTAGCCAACCTATCGTTTACCAACATTCATCCACGAAACACTTTCATTAACATTCATTCAAATAGCAGTGGAAACAGTAATGAATTCATGAAAGTCGTGGCAAGCAAGCAGTAAACATTGAAGCAAACGTAATTCATTAACAACACATTTGTTGACATTGTGTGCTTAGCGAGGGAGGCAAGTAGGCTAAACACGTTGACAAAAGCTAGTGAGTTTTACAATGACTGATGAACATTCACCCTCCCCTAAAGAGGTATTTATGTAATTATTATCCTGACACTAAGAAACATCAAAGTGACTGAGGAGTCATAATGCCATATTTGGCATACAAATAAACTACTAGTAGAAAATAATCCTACACTAATATTTACATGATGGAAACCCATCCCAAGTACACGAGACAAGCGGTCACAGGCAAGTATAATGCCCTGAGCAAGCTTAGCTCGTGACACATTGTCATGTAGAGTGTAACGGTCTTGGGGCCAACTCTGGTGAGGTATTGTTGCTTTGGCCTACTGGCCTCACGAGTTTGTCCTATAAAAGACGCTTCACTTAGTTGGAGCCCAAACCTCCTTATAAGCCTAAGAAATCCCTAGTACACATCAAATGTGGGACTGTGACAGACTCTTCTGTCCGATTTCTGACGTCCTCACCAGAGTGATCTCCCTAGTACACATCCAATGTGGGACTATGATAGGCTCTTTCGTCCGATTTTTGACGTTCTTGTCAGAGATATTCCTAGTACACATCTGATGTGGGACCGTGAAAGGCTTTCTTGTCTGATCTATGATGTCCTTGTCAAAGTGGCTTGCACCTCTGTGTAGGATCTACTCATATGATAGTACCCCCAGGGTGGCTCTGATACCAAATGTAACGATCTTGGACCTAACTCCGGTGAGGTATTGTCCGCTTTGGCCCTCTGGCCTCACGAGTTTGTCCTAAAAAATGCATCTCACTTAGTTGGAGCCCAAACCCTCCTTATAAACCCAAGATCTCCCTAGTACACATCCGATGCGAGGCCATGACAGGGCCATAGTGGGCCAAAGCGAACAATACTTCATCGAAGTTGGGCCTAGGACTATTACATAGAGCAATGTCCTAATTCAAACATCTGTATGCTGAGGTGAAGAGATCTAGGTTTTGTGTTTTTAGCAAAGTATTCCCACACCAAGTGTAATGCTAAAAAAAATAAAAAAATAAAAATGTTTTTTTCCATTGCTCACTTCAAAGTGAATGAAAACGAAGTCCTCCCACTTCTTCCTAGTCCATATCTGAACACTTTCTCTGTATGACTCCCTAAAATCCATAGAAGCCCATCTTTTATGAGGTCCCTTATTTTGTCACAATAACGTTTTTCCAAACTCTCCATCACGAACTGATGAACCTCATTAGCCATTTTCCTTGGAAAGCGTTGTGAAATAAGATTAGAGATTTGGGCCCTAAACCACCTAATTGATTTGAAAACTCTCAATTTGACCAGCCGATGTCCTTTCTAGGGGTTCCTTTGGTGGGCAATCCTAGAGTAGCTAGTTTTTGGATTTGGTGGTGGAGAGAGTGTCCAAGTGTTAGACTTGTGGAATGGAGCCCTTTTTTCTTTGGGAGGGAGGATTACTCTAATTCAGGCTTGTCTTTCTAGTATCCTATTGTATTTTTTGTCTATATTTAAAATTGCAACGGGACTCATTAGTAAAATTAAGAGAATTATGAAAGATTTTCTTTGGTTAGGGGTAGGGGGTTTAAGGATCATATGATGAGTTGGAAGGTGGTTTGTAGGACTAAGAGGGAGGGTGGTTTGGGTCTTGGAAATTTGGCGTCTAAGAGGACGACTCTTTTTGGCTTAGTGGCTTTGGTAGTTCCCATTAGAGGTTTCCTCCTTGTGACATAAAGTTATCAAATGTAAATTTGGACTTGTTGGGAATGGGTGAGATACTGGGTTTTAGATGTTCTTTATAAAGTCCGTGAAGAGTTATTTCCCAGATGTACCCTGTCTTTATTTCCCATGCCAAATTTGTTATGGGTAAGGGCAATATCTGATTTTGGAAAGATCTTTGGTTGAGGACTGTTGTTCTGGCCACCTCTTTTCATTGCCTATTTCATTTGAGCTCAGGGCATAATGATCCCATTTTTTATTTTATTGTAGATTCGGGTGGTCCTCTACCTACTTGGCATTTTCATTTTAGGAGAGCCTTGTATGATAGGAATCTATTGAATTATCTTCTTTGTTGTTTATGTCGAACAATTGTAGGGTATCTTTTGAGGATGATAGTCGATCTTGGTTGTTGGATTCCTCAAGTGTTGTTTCTTGCAAATTTTTTTTGTGATTTCTTGGTTGGTACCAATTTCTCCTTTCCACTCTACAAAGTAATCTAGGAGGTCAAAATCCCCCCTAAAATCAAAATGTTCTTTGTTTGGTTTTGCTTAATAGGATAAATACTAATGACTTGCTGCTGATGGGAGACCTTTAAAGGCTCTTTCCTCTGATGTATGTATTTGTTTTGATTGTTCAGAATCTGTTTCTCATTTTTCTTGCATTGCGATTTTGCGTGAAATGTTTGGAACAAGCTATTTTCAATTATTTTGGAGAAAGTTGGTTTTGTCCTGGAACAGTGGAGGAGTACTTGGTAATATCTTTTGTGGGGTTTGGGAGGAGGAAGGAAGGAATTGCTGCTTTATTTGCAGTGTTCTAGGGCTTGCGGAAGGAACGTAACTTGCATATTTTTTCGGGGAAGAAGATTCCATATCAGTTGGTGTGGGAAAAGGGGTTTTTTATGGCTTCTTAGTGGTGTGTGGGGAATGGAAATTTTAAGGGGATGTGTTTGCCATGTGTTCAGCGTGATTGGCAGTCCCTTCTAAGGGCGTGCTGATTTTAGTTTGCTGTCTTTTATTTTTTTTTGTTTTGTTTTGTTTTTTTTTTTTTGATTTTTCTGGGGATTCCCAGATTTCATTATGGAGATATCCTCTCTCCTGATAATACAATCTTCCTATTTCTATTGAAATTCTTTTTCTATAAAAAAAAAAAAATCAAATTTGTCTCTTGTGTTGTCCCAAATGAGCCTTTTTAAAGATGCATCTCAATCAAGCCTTGTGGCAGCTAGACATGGGATGGGAAGGAGGAACATAAAGTGCACTGAGACTCTGGGAGGTTAGAGAGAGTGCTATTTCTAAGGTTGTCTCTTCCAGCCTCTGAAAGGTAGTGACACTTCCAACTTGTAAGTGTTTTTTCTTACTTTGCTATAATAGGCTCCCATGGTCTCTGGAGGAAGTCCTGAGTAGTTCAACAAAAAAAAACCCCTCATTTTGCATCCTAAGATTCGAGCCATAATCTAGCCATCAACCCCCTCTCCAAGAGGTTTAATTGACTCTTCCCCAATTTGAATTTCAACTGTGAAACTGCTTCAATCAAAGAAGAATGCACCTGAGATTATGGATTTGTTTAGCCTAAGCCCCGCCAAAAAGGATGACGTCATCCATGAAGAGAAAGTGAGAGACTACCATTTTCCTTTCATTTTTTCCCTGCCTTCCTGGGGCCTGTTCTGATCAGGACACAATCTCAGGGAATGAATCCACAGTCCATTTAGGAGCCCTTCTTTGGTAGCTTTCTGAGGCAAAAAGGCTAACAACTTCCACCACCGGGATGAAAAGAAGCAGAGACCAAGGATCTCCCTACCATGATCCTTTAGATGAACAAAAGTACCCCAAAAAACATCCTTTAATAACAGTGGAGAAGGTTGGGTAGAGAACTAGAGATATATTGCCAAATCCATTTACACCGAATCTGTTAAAACTCATCCTTTCCGACACGTGGAAGAGAAATTCGCAGAAAACATGACCAAAAGCCTTCCCAATGTCAAGCTTGCATACAAATCTGCTTCTCCTCTTTTAATCTGGATGTTGACCAGTTCCTAATGATAAGAGTAGAATCCATGATTTGCCTCCCTTAAAAAAAAGGCATTTTGTTGCTGCCCAACAACTTTTCCAACCACTTTTTTGAGTCTAGTGGCCAGCACCTTGGGTATAATTGAATGTTAATAGCCAACCCCTTTTAGGAATCATGGCAAAGAATGTGGAATGAGGCAATCCAAAAATCTGCTATCTATTCATGTTAAAATTTTTAAAACTTTTTAAAATATTGTATTTAAGCTGCTACCAGTTAGCTTGAGGGATGCCAGGGTAACGCCAACCAAGCTTGGTGCTTTGTCACCATTGCACTAATAAGGAGTCCAAACCTTGATGGGTAGGAAATGCATTTCCCTAGGTGGTGAAATTGCTTGCTCAATCCTGTCTTATCAGTGCACTTGCTTAGCTTTGTTTGGCGTGTCCATGCCTGCAATTAAGAGGATTGAGAAAATTTAGATGCATTTTCTTGTGGAGTTTTAATCCAGGACCTGAACAAGTGCTTATTCTGTGCTGACTGGAAAACGTGTCAAGATTCATTCCCATTAATTTCAAGCTTAACTTTTTTTCACCATCTTTCCTCCATAATTTCAAAGAAATTTTGTTTTGCAAGATAAATGTTACTGCTGTTTATATGAGATTTTATAACCCAAACTAACTTTATCAAGCATGCTATTGTTTCATTTATGCCTAGGTTTCACGTTCTCTTGCTGCCTGTGAAGGTGCTCTTCTTGTTGTAGATGCTTCTCAGGTGAATTTTTTTTGTTCCCAAATGCCCCCATGTATTTTGGATATGCACCTGTTTTTGTTTTATTTACCACTTGTCATATTATTTTATTTATTTTAATAATGCACTTAATTTGATAATTTTGAGTTGGTATCCTGGCATTGGCTTTGTTTATTAAATTCTGTTGTTGGGATTATGCCCTCTATGTTGCAGGGAGTGGAAGCCCAGACACTGGCTAATGTTTATTTGGCCTTGGAAAACAACCTAGAAATTATCCCTGTGAGTGACCTTGTTGCCTCTTGTTTTCTTGATTTATTTGTTTATTCATTCGAACCTTCTAGATGTTTTGTCCTAAGTGAGTTTTAATTGGTTTGCTTGCCAGTCATTCATTGATGGTCTGAAATCAGAATTGCTTCTAAATCCTTGAATTCAATAGGACTACTTTGTCGACATTAAACTGCTTGGACAAATAGTAGTTATATTTGCAAGCAACTGTTAAATCCTTCCATGATAATAAACAATGCAGGACCTATTGGCAAGGAAGAAAACAAAAGCACAGTGTTTCAATTTCTGTACCTCTTATCCTCTAGTTTGTGTTCTCTTCTTATTTAATGATTTCGTTTTTTTTTTTTAAAAAGAAGAAAAGAAAAGAGCACAATGCAAGATAGAAGAAAGCCTAGAATTGTGCTGACTTAACTGTGGCTGGGGAGACTTAGAGGGTTGAAAACATAACTTACAAAAAAATAAAAAATAAAAAATAAAGCATGCGGAATACAATGGGAAATAAAATTTTTTCATGCATGCAAACCCCAGATCCATGCACTAGTACGAGACTCAAAGGAGAGTTATTGAGCACATGCCAATTATTGGTTTGATGTAGCTTCAGTTCTCTAAGATTTAGCTGCACGCTGTGTCTGGCTTCCAAGAATTGGTTTGATGTAGCTTCAGTTCTCTAAGATTTAGCTGCACGCTGTGTCTGGCTTCCAAGAGTATCCCATGGAGCTTGTTCTAGCTAAGAAGTCCTTCACACACTCTTCAATCTTCACAGACAGCTATGGAGTAGAGAGGGGGGAGGGTGAGACCATGGCTAGGGCATGCCAGACCCTTGGCCACTCCCACTATGCTTGTTATAAAGGAGAGGGAGAGAGCAAGGGGTTCTAATTTAGGGTGGAATCCCATTCCTAAATCCAATAGACTTCTCTTTAATGCATCTCATGCATTAAGATGGTCCTTTCTTGTTACTTATACTTTGTCCCTATTTTGTGTGACCCTTTAAGCTCATAATAATGACGTTAATCTTGTTAATGTATCAAATAGAACCTCATTTAATTAATTTGACTTAAAACACCTTCTAATTTTCCAAAAGGATGTTCTTTAGTACATCTATCATCCATGAGTGACATCTAGTTTCTGTATATTATGGCAGTGCCGACAACAATGAATTAGAAAGGACCTTTGTAGTTGCAAATACTGTTTTCATTAATCCCTTTATCAGCTAATACCATATAAGTCATTGGGGGTGTGGAATTACTATCAAACCCCTAGCTCATACACATAACATTACTCTATAAATGAGATTAAAAACTCCTTTCTATTCTTCATTCTAAATATCTCCCTTGGCCTAGCATTTCTTTGAGTTATGTCATAATGTGTGACCTATATCATTTTCTCTCTTGCCTCCATTTCACTTGGCTCCATTCTTAAGTTATTGAATCCAACCTATGCGTGTTTAAATTTCTCATAAGAATGTAAATGCATAAATAGTGAAAGTGTGGGAACTCAAATATGAGGCAATTGTGGAGCCTAGGGGTAATAACACAGTTGTAACTTAGAATAAATAATTAATATGTTATAAAACTCTATTTATATATATATATATATATATATATATATATATTTTTTTTTTTCATCCTTAGTGATTTTCTCTCCTCTCACAGGCACTCTTATGTTTGGCTTGGTGTCCCTTCGCAAGTGACTTGAGACTAGTCACTTGAGGCAGATATAACATAAGCTGGCTTTTCTGGTTAGTTGATAAACACTTTCTTAGAGGCATTTAAGTATTTGGTCTACTTCGCATGATCAATCGATGTTGTTAATGGCAATGATGCCGGTTGAGGAGGTGGGTCCATAGGTGGCTAGGATTCCCTGCTCGGATGAAGGGATGTCAAAGGTTGGGTGGGCTGGACATGGATCTTTGACAATTGTTATAGACCTGGGATAGTTGTTTGAAAATAATAAAGGCCTATTAAATCATCTGATGGGCTTGTTGGTTAGGGTGACCCAAGTATGGACTTATGTTTCTATGTTGCGCTTGGTTAGTGAGAAAGCAAATCAGCTGGGTAATTCACAGTTGGGCCAACTGAATGGACAGGCCCAAAAGCATATTCAGGTCCCCATTCAGAATGAAGCCCTTTATTTTGAAACCTCTAAGGTGATAGGGATTCATCTTCCTTTGGAGCATAAGCAAGTTGCGTTTGTTTCGTCGCTTCACTCAACTTATAATTAGATCCATCGTTGTTAAGAGGAGAGAAGTAGTAGCTCTGAGAACAAAAAAGAGAAAGAGGTGGAATTTGAAAGGTGAGCTTCTAAAACTTTGACTAATACTCCAGAGGGTGGTGTTTCTCCTTGTTAGATTATCACTTGTTAGGTTGTCAGCCAACAATGTATGCCAAGCTTTAACACTCCTCCGCATGTGCAGCTTGACAACATGTGGAGAGATAAAACATATTGATAAATAACAACCATTACAGAGAATGCAATAATTTTTAAACACCACACAATAAACGGTGGAAACAAGACTAGAACCTAGGACCTCTCGGTAACCAACTTGAATACATAGAGTTGAAGCAAATTAGGCAATAATGGAGAAGTGATTTGGGCATGTTGTTCGATTTGCAAAATACCCTTAAAACTAAAAGGAGAGTTCTGTAGGATGACTATGAGGCCATCTGTGATATATGGATGAGAATGTTAACCACATAATTACCAGAAGATGCTATGATCCTGGTGAACCATGAATTGATACAACCATTCTAAAAAGTAGCACATTTCTACGGAACACTGAACCTAAAAATCCAAGTTCAGTTTCAATATTTCTCACATAAACATTTTTTATTAGTTAAAATGGGGAATCAATAATTATTGCATCGTACTACTTTCAGTCATTATTAGTCTATCTCACAAAAAGAAAATCTCTTCTAGATTTAGAAACACCTCAGCATGCTCTCCAAAAAATACGAGTGCCATTAGACAGTTTTCACCAACATAACTAACTATATAAGCATATCTCTAGTGTTCCACATAACTATATATAGAGCATGTCCTGTGTGTCAACCCATTCCCATTTGACAAACTGAAATTTTGCACGTTCTAGTTGACATTTGGGCAACTAAGAAGCAGCATATTCAAAGAAGTGAAAGTAGTTGAAATGAGAGTGCTAAGGTGGATGATTGGAATAACTCTAAAAGATAAATTAAGGAATGAAAACATTTGTTATTAGATAGGCACAACACTTGTAGAAGATAAGATGGGGCAAGGGTGGTTTGAACAGTTCCAACATAGGCCAAATAATGCACTAGTGAGGAGGAAGGGAACTTGTAAATGCTAGTGGCAGTAGGAAGGGAAGGGGTAGGCCTAGGATACTTGGACTGAGATAGTAAGGATTAACAAACACTCAAAGTTTCGAAGAATAATTTTTGTAGATCATGCAGAATGGCAGAAGAGGATTCATGTAGACAACCCCACCTAGTGGGACTTAAGGCTTGTCGTCTGTTTGTTGTTCTTATTGCAGTTATTCATGTGGTGTAATTTCATATTCTCTTTGGTGGATGTGATCACCAAAACCTAGTGGTGCATTTTGTGCTTACCATATTCTAAGTTTACTACATGTATGCCCTCTGCACTGTGTGTACTGGGTTATGAATGGTAATTTATATGGTTTATTTTTTGATTTATACATATGCTGCAGGTTTTGAACAAGATAGATCTTCCGGGAGCTGAACCAAATCGCGTTTCACAAGAGATTGAAGAGGTTTGTGCACCCTAAAGAAAGTTGATTCCATTTGTTTTATAGGTGTGTAGCCTATGAAGGTCCTTGTTGTCTTTCAGGCAATTGAAGAGGCCATGCAATCAGAAACAGAATCAAGAAAAAAAAAGAGATTCCATTTGTTTGATAGGTGTGTAGACTATAATGTTACTTGTAGTTGCACTAGATGGTTTGTACTTGGGCATGGTGCTTCAAGAAATTCAAAATTTAACCTGCATGACCCCATTCCATCTCCACTTGAGTAAAGTACTCAGGCATAACACTAGAATACCTTTTTCTTCTTCAATACAGAAAAGCACACAGCCTGGCTTGTTGTTTTAATATGGCATTTTTCTCACAATTGTTGGGATGTGGTGAAGGTTGTGATTTCACTACTTTCTTTAAGGAGCTTTAGTTAATGAGGTGATTGGTTAGAGCACAAATTCTACTTCATCACCTCGGTACTTTGGTAGAATCATTTTGTTAACGTGGAGGGTTTTTGGCCTATTAATTTGGTCACTAGTGTTTGTAAGATTGTTGCGATGGTTTCTTGCAAATAGGTTGTGGAAGATTTGGAGCGATTCTACTTCTGATTCACAGATTGTGTTTGTGGATGCTTTTTAGCAGCTAGTGAGGTTATTGAGGATGCTGGGCGTGGAAATGGGAAAGGGCTATCCTCTAGTTGGACTTTGAGAAATCCTATGGGTAAATTCAAATTTATTTTGGGTAAGGTTTTTGGGTTGAAAGGGTTTGTGTTCTGTAGCTTCTGCTAATTTCTACATTGCTATTAATGAGCAACCTAAGTCAAGGTTTTCAACTTCTAGATGTTGTGTTAAGGAGATCCATTCCCTTTTGTATTACTCTGATGGCAGGTGCATTAAGCAGGTTGATTGTTAGCTGCTACTGGAGGCTTAGTGTAGGCAGTGGGTAGAAATGATGATGGGCAGATGGTCTTTCTCATTCGCAATTTGTTGATGGTACCATCTTCCTTTTCTCTGATGATGGATGCCCTTTTGCAATGTTCTTTCCCTTTTCTAAGATTTTGAGAGACTTGCGGTCAAGGATTATTATGGGTAAGAGTGATCTAGTTAACATTGATTCCAATCTAGCTTTGATTTTATGTTTTGCTTCTTTAGCAGGCTATGAGGTTTTGTAGTGGCCTTCTACTTGCATAGGAGTTTATTTGAAAGGTAATCTTTGTTTGAATGCTTTTTTTCGGACCTTGTAGTTGATTTGCTTTTTAAGTACCATTTTTTGGGCTGTCATATTACTTTGATTTTCATGCATTTTTTTCTTTGGATCCATTATCTTTTGTCCTTGTTTAGGATTCTTGCTGGGGTGGAAGCTGAGTTGGGGTGTGTGATGAGGTACTTCCTTTAGTCTCATGTTGGTGAGCAGATGGGTCACTTCGTGAGTTGAGTGGTTGATTGTATAAGAGGGGCCTCAATCTTGGTAATTTGGCATCTAAGAACAGTGCGGCAATTATAAATCCATGTTTTCCATGGGGTAGCAAGTGGCAAGAGGAGGAAGAATTTCGTTGGAGTTGGAGATGGATAATAGTGAGGTTGTTAGAGATCCTGGTCTTAGCGATAATGATGAGTTGGTGAGCAGATGAGTCACTTAGTGAGTTGGGTGGTTAATCTTAGGAGAGGGAGCTTAATTTTGTAATTTGGCATTTAAGAACAGTGCACTGATTATAAATCAAAGCTTCTCCATGGGGTAGCAAGTGGCAAGAGGAGGAAGAATTTCATTAAAGAGTTGGAGATAGATAATGGTGCGGTTGTTAGAGATCCTGCAAGAGGGGGCTTGATCAATCACTATCAGCCACCTCCTCCGCCTGGCGGTGCTTCCTTTTCGACTGGAACGCGGTGGTCCTCCGGTGCAAGTTCCACCATCCGATTGACTTGTTCCGGCTCCACAAGTGCCTCTCCTTGATTTGTAGGGTGCACTGTGTGAGCCTCATCAATCTCCTCCGCGCTTCGATAGCTGGCAACCACATCTACCTTGTGTATGACTACCTTCTTGAATCTAGCCTCACCAACTGCCTTTAGAACCCTAAGTACACTAATTTTGTGGTTCTCTCCTCCTGGATCTCGTGAATCCAGATTGTGATGGATGTCACAGAAGAACTCGATTACACCCAAAACCACGCCCTGCTTGGTTCCCCTCTTTCTCACAACTACATCAAAACCGCTAGCATCATTGTTACGAAACCGCTTGTGAGATCTTATCACTCGTTCGCTTTTTGCTTGATTTGTGTGCATGGTTCTTGGACCTGGCTCTAGGACGTGCATTGGAAAATTCTAAAGTAGACACAAGTTAGTAGGAATATATTACCAAGATGTAGGGTTTAGCTTTTCTTTTATCCACGTAAATTTGAATAATAGTTTGTATCAATCACTTGTTGATTTTCATAGATAACATACACTGTATATACTGATTTCCATTCTGTTTTCAAGACAGAGCATGCAAAGTCTGTATTTCCAACTAATGCACTAGTCTTTCTTATAGCTTGGATTTTTCGAAAACAGAAGTGTATGCATGAGTTTTGTGTCTAATTTTCTGCACAGGGCTACAAATTTTATTTACTAGAATTTATATATTCTTTTCTTTCTTTCATCAGTAGATACTTATACTCCCTGTATGTAGCACTAAATACCCTAATTAACCCTACACACAGCCGATCTCATGCCCAAATAAAGGAGAGGGTTGCATTAGGTAGCTGACAACTAATGTAAAACTTATCATGTCTTTTGATATGAATTCCTTCCAAATGTTTACTGAGGCGTCCTCATGAGTGATGTGCTGCACTAGCACCACTTGAGAGTAGCGAAAAATGGACATGGATGGGCTAGGTCAGGCTTGTCCAGACAGGAGAGGGGCAAGTAGATAATACATGAGACTAGGGTTAGATTAGCAGCTTGGAACTTTCGGACGGTTATAGGAAAAAGCGTGGAGTTAGTTGATACAATGATTAGAAGAAAAATTAACGTAACCTGCCTTTAAGAGACTTAGATGGAAGGTCAAAATTCCCCCTAAAGGCAAAGCATTCCTTTGGTTGGTTGTGCTTAATAGGATAAATATTAATGACTTGTTGCAGTTGAGGAGACCTTTAAAGGCTCTCCTTCCTGATATTTGTATACTGTGCTTTAATTGTTCAGAGTCTGTTTCACACCTTTTCCTGCACTGCGATTATGCTTGGAAGGTTTGGAATAAGTTATTCAATTACTTTGAAGAGAGCTGGGTTTGTCCTAGAACAGTGGAGGAGTTCTTGGCAATTTCTTTTTTGTAGGGTTTAGGAGGAAGAAGGAAGGAATTGCATTATGGAATTGTGCTATATTTGCAGTGTTTTGGGGCTTGTGGAAGGAACCAATATGCGTATATTTGCAGGGAAGAAGTTAGCATATTGGTTGGTGTGGGAAAAGATTATGTTTGTGGCTTCTTTATGGTGTATGGTCTGTGGAAATTTCAAGGGAATGTGTGTTTCAGAAGTTCACCACAATTGGAAGTCTTTTCTAAGGGCGTCTCGAGTTTTTTGTCATTGTTTATTTTTGCAATTTGCTTTTTGGTTTTCTTGAGGGTTATCAAATGTTATTAAGGAGATGTCCTCTCTCCTGCTTGTAAATTCTATCTTTATCTAATGAATTTCTTTTTCTATCCCAAAAAAAAAAAAAAAAAAAGAGTAAGGGAGAAAGCTTGAGAAATTGGAAAATCAGGATTTAAACTTTGTTATACTTGAAAAGAAAAACATGAAAATGGGGTATGAATCATTGTAGACAAAGACCTAAAAGATAATGTGGTAAATGTTAGAAGAATAGGGGACAAGATCATAAAAATTAGGATAGTTTTTGGCCAAGAGATAGTGTTGAAAGAAGAAACGATTGAAAAATATTTTTCTTTCATTATATTGTTCTTCTATACAATCCAATATATAATACAATTACCTATTCTAAACAAGGAAACAATTTCCTATTGAAAAATATCAAATCCCCCATAATTACCCACTTTCCTAATTTGTATTTTATTTACAAAGATATTCGGGATTGATATTTTAACACTCCCCCTCAAGTTGGATCATAAATATTAATCATCTCCAACTTGCTAATAAGATCATCAAAGCTCTGTCGTCCCAACCCTTTAGTGAGGATATTTGCAGTTTGTTCCTTGGTTGGCACATAAGTCATACATATAATTCCTTCTTCAATTTTTTCTTTGATGAAGTGCCTGTCTACCTCCACATGTTTAGTCCTGTCATGTTGGACTGGATTAAGAGAGATGCTAATAGCTGCCTTATTGTCACTGTAGAGTTTGATAGGAAGGTTTACCGGTACCTGTAATTCCTCCAATAGTTTTCGTAACCACAATCCTTCACAAATCCCTTGAGCGACTGCCCTGAATTCGGCTTCAACACTACCACGAGCAACCACATTCTATTTTTTGCTTCTCCAAGTTACGAGATTTCCCCAGACGAATGTACAATATCCTGTGGTGGACCTTCTATCTTCCACTGATCTTGCCCAATCTGCATCTGTAAAGATCTCTACTTCCTTGCTTTTACATTTCTTAAAGAAGAGTCCTCTTCCCGGGGATCCCTTGAGATATCTAAGGATCTTGTATACAGCATCTAAGTGAACTTCCTTTGGTGAATGCATGTGTTGACTTACTACACTGACTGCAAATGCAATGTCTTGTCTAGTATGTGATAGGTAGATCAGCTTGCCAACCAATCTCTGATACCTCTCCTTTTCTACTAGTTTTCCACAATCTTCAACCCTCTTTACTGTTTCTATCGGGGTTTCGCTGGGTTTGCACCCTAGCATGCCTGTTTCAACTAGGAGGTCGGTAACATACTTTCGCTGAGAAACACTAATTCCCTTTTTCGTTCTTGTCACTTCCATGCCCAAAAAGTACCGCATCTGTCCCAAGTCTTTAATTTCAAATTCAGTAGCCAGAACCTTCTTCAATCTCTCTATTTCTACAGTATCATCACCAGTAAGAATTATATCATCGACATTCACTATTAGGATTGTTCTCTTACCTCCTTCAGACTGTTGGAAGAATAGTGTATGGTCTGATTGCCCTTGTCGATACCCTTGATTCTTTAGTACCTTTGCGAATTTGTCGAACCACGCTCTAGGAGATTGTTTGAGGCCATATAACGATTTCTTTAATTTACACACTCTATTTTCTTCACCTATTCTACTGAATCCTGGTGGTATAGTCATGTAAACTTCCTCTTCTAATTCTCTATTTAAGAAAGCATTTTTAATATCAAGTTGTTTTAGCAGCCAAATTGGCTGCGAGGGACAAGAGAACCCGAACTGTATTTAAGTTTGCCACTGGTGCAAATGTCTTAGTATAGTCAATGCCGTAGGTCTGTGTAAAGCCTTTTGCAACAAGTCTGGCTTTATATCTTTCAACTGTTCCATCAGATTTACATTTCACTGTGAAGACCCATTCACAACCCACTGGCTTCTTCCCTTTCGGTAGATCTGTCAACTGTCAAGTTCCATTTTTTTCTAGGGCTCGCATTTCTTCCCTGACTGCCTCTCTCCATTCTGGTATTTCTAGAGCTTCTTGAATGTTTTTTGGCATTTTCATCTTGTCAAGATTAGAGACAAACACACGATATCTTGTAGACAAGCTTTTATAAGACATGTATTTCGACCAAGGGTATTGAGTACATGACCTGGTTTGTTTTTTGATTGCAATAGGTAAATTGATATCATCAGGTGCAGAATTATCAGAGGTAGACTCAATTACCAGATCAGGATAAGGCGAGGGCTCCTGATTATTCGGAGCCATCACCGGTTCCAACACTCTTGGTGCCTCAGGTATGAGATTCTCCCTCTCCTTTGTTTTCAGCTTTCTTGAGTAAACCAGTATGTCTGTGTTGTTTTGCTCTCCTGCATCTCCCCTTGAGGGTACGTGTTCAGTTGTGTTTGGCAAGTCGGGAAGTAATGTAATGGATGACTTAATGGAAGACTCAATAGATGGGTCAGGGAATGGAGTAACTGGAGTAACCGCAGATTCAGTAGTAAAAGGATCAAAGAACCGATCTTCACTCCAATTCTCCCCTTGAAGAGAGGGCTTTGGGAAGTAAGGAGTGGTTTCAAAGAAAGTGACATCAAGACTAACGAACAGTCATTTTGAGACCGGATCATAGCATTTGTAGCCTTTTTGGGTAGGTGAATAACCAAGGAAGACACATTTAATGGGACGAGGATCCAATTTATCGCGATGGTGTGCATGGACATGAACAAAGGCAGTACAACCAAAAATTTTCAGTGGGAGACTGGAAGGGAGTCAAGAGGTAGGAAAGTGTTCCTGAAATTTCTGAAGAGGGGTGATAAATGAGAGTGCTCGACTTGACATTCGATTAATTAGATGTGTAGCTGTTAAGATGGCATCGCCCCAAAAATAATGTTTCATGTGGGTAGTAAACATTAATGCCCGGGCTACTTCAAGTATATGTCTATTTTTTCGTTCAGCAACCCCATTTTGCTGAGGGGTATCCACACAAGAACTTGGATGAACAATCCCATTATCTTGAAGATAAGTCCCCAGGATGGTATTAAAATATTCCGTACCATTATCAGTACGGAGGATCTGAATACGAGTCTGGAACTGTGAATGAATCATGGTATGAAAATTGATGAAAATGGAGCGGACTTCAGTTTTGTCTTTCAGTAAGTAGACCCAATAAAGACGAGTATGGTCATCGATAAAGGTTACAAACCATTTTGTATTGGTGCGATTTAGGGAACGTGAGGGACCCCATACATCACTGTGAAACATAGCAAATGGGCGAGATGGTTTGTATATGGATGATGGAAAAGAAGTACGATGATGTTTAGCAAGCTCACATACTTCACATTGAAACTCAGAAGCCATTTTATTTGAACAAAGAGGAGGAAACAAACGTTTTAAATAGTGGAAATTGGGATGACCCATCTGTGAATGCCATAACAAAAGTTCACTATTTCTAGAAGTAGATGCAGAATCACAAATTGCAGTATAACATAGTTCACTCAAACTTGCCTCCTCAAAGTAGTAGAGTCCCTCATATGCTTTAGCAGTGCGAATCGTCTTCCCCGATGATAGGTCCTGAAAAACACAATGAGAGGAAACAAATTTAGCGGAACAATTCGAATTTTTGTTAAATGACTGATAGATAACAGATTGCACGATAACTTGGGGACATGTAAGACCGATTGTAAAGTTAAGGAATCAGATATGCGAATACTTCCTTTTCCAGCAACTGGTGAGAAAGAGCCATCTGCAATTTTTACGCTCAAATTCCCGGCATATGGTGAGTAGGATGAAAAATATTGATAAGACCCAGTCATATGATCGGATGCACCCGAATCAATTATCCAAGGACATTTGTAACAAGATGTGGTTTTTAAAGCTGACAGATATTACCTCGATGAGCCAGGGAACCAGAGGAAGATTGACTCGATGTTTGCATTGATGAAATCATCTTATATAACTGATCTAGCTGTTCAGGACTGAATGCACTGCTGGACGGGGTATTGTTGTTCTCTCCTTGTGATTTTTCAGTTGATCCGTCAGTGCTGGCCTGGTACCCACGATTCTTTTGGTATTGTCTTGGTTTCCAATCTGCCGGTTTTCCATGAATCTCCCAGCAGGTATTTTTTGAATGATCTGTTTTTCGGCAATGTTCGCACCATATTTTTCCTCTTTGCGGTCGTTGACTAGGTCCTCCTGGGCCTTTTAATATAAGAGCTGAGGCATCCGGCCCAGCGTGTAGCCCATCTAATTTTTGGGTGGATACAGGTACAGCTGGGTCCAGCCCAGCGGATTCATTTTGAGGCTGCAACATCACCCGCCTCCTGTTCTCTTCCCTCTGGACCTCTACGAAGACTTCTCAGGTTGAAGGGAGAGGTCGCCGGCCAAGGATCCGTTCCCTCACGTCATCGAGGTCTCGATTCAGGCCGGCAAGAAACTCGAAGACCCTCTCGTTTTCGAGCCTCCTTCGGTATCGAGTGCTGTCGCCGAAGCACTCCTACTCCTCATCGATGCTCAGATCGAGCTCTTGCTAGAGATGACTCATCTCCATGAAATACTCGGTAACACCTCTCTCGCCTTGCCTCATCTGCCACAATTGGGTCTTGATGTCGAAGATTTGTGAGTAGCTTTCGACATTGGAGTACGTCTCACGTACGGCTTCTCAGACTTCCTTCGCTGTTGGCAAGAACAAGTAAATTTTTCCGATTGATGGTTGCATCGAGTTGACTAGCCAAGCCGTGACCATGGAGTTTTCGAACCTCCATCTTTGCAAGGCTACAGCGTTGGAAGGGTCTGGCTTCCTCCGCTCACCGGTAAGATATCCAAGCTTCCCTTTTCCCTCAATTACCAGTTTCATGGACCGAGCCCATTCACGGAAATTTTTTCCGTTTAGTTTTTCCAATGAGAGTGGAAAGACTGTGTTATCCAGTTCATTCGTACCCCCACCGGACGTAACCTATGAGTCACCGGTGATGTTTGCAGAGGAGGTAGAGCCTCTGCTGTTAGCCATCGTTTAGCTGGGTTTAAGAAACCCTAGCTCTGATACCATGAAAGAAGAAACGATTGAAAAATATTTTTCTTTCATTATATTGTTCTTCTGTACAATCCAATATATAATACGATTACCTATTCTAAACAAGGAAACAATTTCCTATTGAATAATATCAAATTCCCCATAATTACCCACTTTCCTAATTTGTATTTTATTTACAAAGATATTCGGGATTGATATTTTAACAAGTGTGTATGCTTCCCAAATAGGCTTAATAAAAAACATTAAAAGACAATTTTGGGAAGATATGGATAGTACTATACAAGGAATACTAGGGTCTAAAAAAACTTCCATACGAGCTGATTTGAATGGAAATTGGAAAGGATAATAGATTTTTTCTTAACTAGGAGGGGAGGTCGTTTATCTTGTGCGGATTGTAAAGTTATCCTAGCAGAGAGCTTAACTACACAATATAGAGTTTTTGTATTAGATATTTGTACAATGAACTAGAATTGGAAGAGCAACATAAATCAATGTAAGAGGATTAGGTGGTGGAGTCTAAAGGGAGAAAATATAGTAAAATTTGAAGATAAAATTATAAAAAATAAATGTTTTTGACAATAGGAAATAGAGTAGATGCAAACATTCTATGGATTAAATTGGCTAACTCTATTAAAAAGGTAGCAAAGGAGGTTTTAGGTGAATCCAAAGGAAGATTCTTAGGCAGCAAAGAAGGTCGGTGGTAGGATCAAGATGTCCAAAAAGCCGTAAAGACAAAAAGAATTTGGTATAAGAAACATGGCAAAATTGTAGAAATATAGAAAACTTTGAAAAATATAAAGAGGCAAGAGAAAAGGCGAAAAAGCCATTACTGAAGCTAAACATAGAGCCTATGATAATTTATATGCTAGACTAGATACAAAAGAAGGAGAAAGAGACATGTATAAACTTGCTAGAGCTAGGGAAAGAAAGTGCAAAGATTTAGGTGGTCATGTAAAATGTACAAAGGATGAGAATGAAAATGTCGTGGTAAAAGAAGAAAACATAATAGAGAGGTGGTGAAGATACTTTAATAAGTTGTTTAATGAAACCAAATTGAAAGCTTAAACCTAGAAGTGACAAATGAGCAAAAGACTAAAAATTTGAGATTTATTCACAAAATTAGAGACTCTGAAGTTAAATGGCTTTAAAAAGATGAAAAGTGGGAAATCTGTAGGACAATATAACATCTTAATTGAAGCCTGGAAAATCTAGGAGACAAAGGAAGTCAACATTATTATAAAAGACAAGAAAATGCTAGAAGATTGGAGGAAGAGCACAATAATACCTATATATAAAAACAAAGGTGATATTCAAAATTGTGAAAACTATCGTGGAATTAAACTTATGAGTCATATGATAAAATAGTGGGAAAGGGTAATTGAACAAATAATAAGAATAGAAATGAGGGTCTCAGAGATTTAATTTGTTTTTATGTCAGGGAAATCTACTACAAAAGCTATTTATCTATTAAGAAGATTAACGGAATAGTTCAGGAGAAAGAAGAGGGACTTGCATATGGTTTTTATTGATTTATAAGAAGCATATGATAAAGTATGTAGGGAAGTTTTATGGTGGTTTTTAGAAAAGAAGGGAGTATGCAGTAGATATACTGATGTCACTAGGGATGTTTGATAGAGTAACAACTAGCTTAGGATTGTAGAAAAGACTCTTGAGAGTTTCCAATCACAATAGGCGTACATCAAGGTCCAACTTTGAGCACCTAGATATTTGCTTTAGCGATTGATGGACTCACTAAGAATATCTAGGATGAGATCCCTTGGTGTATGCTATTTGCAGATAATATTGTTTTGATTGATGAAAGTAGGAGCAAGGTAGAATCTAAGTTAGAACTATGGAGAACAACGTTAGAGTCTAGAGGTTTTAGATAAGTAGGAATAAGATAGAATACATGATATGCAATTTCAGCCATGGAAGGAGGTATTTTGATGATAAGAATGAACTTGATAATCTAAAAATTAACAACACTAGTAGATTTCAATATCTTTAATCAATTATGCAAATGGAATTAGAAATTGAGGAGGATGTAGTACATAAAGTTAAAATAGGTTGGGGAAAATGGAGGAGTTCTGAAGTGTGTTATGGGATTGTAGAATACCATTAAAATTGAAAGGAAAGTTTTATAGTATGACTGTAAGACCAGCCATGCTATATGGATCAAAATGCTAGCAACAAAGAAACAACATATTCAAAAAATTAAAGTTGCTGAAAAGTGAATGCTTTGGTGGATAAGTGGTAGAACACAAAAGGATAAATTAAGGAATGAACAATCCACAATAAATTAGACATAGCATTGATAGAAGATAAGCGAGGGGCGGGTCAGATGGTTTGGGAATTTGAAATGTGGGCCAAATAGGGCACCAATGAGGAGGGGCGAGCTGGTTATTGTTAATGGTACTAGAAGAGGTAGGGCTAGACAAATTAACTTGGAATGAGGTAGTGAGAAAATATTTAATAGCCCTTAAATTAGTTGAAGAAAACACCCTTGATTGTTTGAATTGGCAGAAAAGGATTCATATGGCCGACCCCATATAGTGAGACTTAAGAATAGTTGTTGTTGTATTTAGAGGAATGTGTTTTATTTGAGGGTTTAGAGTTTAGACCCATCTTTGTGGCTAAGCTTTGTGGTCAGAGAGGTCTTTTAAGGAGGAGATTAACAGTGCCATTTTTGGGATGGGGTGGGATAAGGTGCAGTGGATAGGTGGCTCAGGCTTTTTTTTTTCCTGGAGTGTTGGTGTATAGTGAAAAAGGATTTGTTGAAGGATTTTGAGGAGTTTTTCTTGAATAGGATTCTACCTTAATTACTTTAATCCATAAAAGGATTGCTTAAAGCGAGGTTTTAGGCCTAGTAGCTTGGTCGCTAGTTTTTATAAGATCATTACTGTAGATCTTTTGGATAGGTTGAGTGGCAATTTAGGTGATATTATTTCTAGTATTCGAAGTGTTTTTCTTGGGCGTAGGCTGATTTTTTATGCTATCTTGGAGGCTAATTGGGCTATGGAGGACTCTAGGACGAGGAATAGGAGGGGGTCAAGTTTAAATTGGCGTTTGAGAAGCTAATGATTGAGTAAGTTGGAGCTTTCTTGATAAGGTTCTAAAGAGAAACAGTTTTGGACTCTCATGGGGGAGATGGATTAAGGATTTCTGATCTTGTGCTACTTTTTGGTTGCTTTCAGCAGTGTTCCCATGACTTGGTTTCTTGCTTCTAGAAGGGGTGCATCGAGGTGATCCTTTATTTTATTTCCTTTTACCCTGTTTATTGATATCTTTGCTTAAAATGGTTAGCAGCAGTGTTGATTGTGGGTTTATGCAGATCTTTCTGTAAAGAGGTTATTGCTTCGAATATAGTTTTTGTTGATGATCCTCTTTTTCTTGACTTTATCTGAGGATAGGCTGTTTTTCGAATGTGCTTACTTTGTTGCAAATTTGTGAGACTGCCTGGTTGGAGCATTAAGATGTCTTCTTTACTCATTACACGGGAGGGTTGACATGTCTCCAGTAGCAATGATGGTAGAGTTTAGTCTTAAATTCTTTGGGGGATCATTCTTGTTAATCTCTTTTTCCTATCTTACTAAGATTGATGTGATCTTTCCTCTCTATCATGGTGTTTGGGAGGCTAAAGTTCTTTCTAAGAAAAAGAACTTTGTTTGGCTGGTGGTCCTTAGTAGAATTAACACCAACTACCAGCTGCAGAGTAGGAGACCTCCTAAATCTCATGTGTGGACATAGTTCAGAGGATGTGTCTCACTTGTTTATTCATTGTTCTTTTGCTTGGAACTTGTGAAACTTTCTTGTCTGCAAAGATGTGCTTTTTGTGCTGTTGTGAGGAAATTGGCTGGAAAAAATGCTAGAATTTATACGGGGAAGAGGCTATCAGTGGGATTTATTTGGAACAGGTCCTTACTTGGCTTCTCCTTGGGCTCATGGTGCAGGCTGTTTTAAAGGTTGCTGTTTTTAAGATGTTGTCAGAGATTGGGGTGCTTTATTAGGATGATGCAGTTTTATTTTCTTTTGTTCTTTTGATTGAGGACTAATTGTTCTCCTTTTTATATCTTTTTCTGCTTCTGCTTTTCAATAAAGTGTTTTTTTTTTCTTTGTAGAAAAAAAGATGTCTTAAAGTGGACTGGCTGTTATGAACTTCAGTTCTAATGAGTTATCTGACTTCTCTTCTTTGGCTAGATGCTATACTCTTGATTGGCCTCATACTAAATTAGGAGTTTCTTTTGATGGATATCCTTCCTTATGTGCTTTCTGGGATATTGTGATGCTAGGTTTCTAATTGGTTGGATAATTGAGAATGTGCTTTTACTGTTTGGGTGGTCATATTGCTTTAAATCAGGCGTGTTGTCATCCTCCTGTTATTCTTATTTTTGTTTAGGATTCCTCTGGGCGTTGTAGTGGGGCTTTAGAATGTGATGAAAGATATCCTTTATTTTGGCGTGGGAGAGAAGAGCCTGAGTTGTAATTTGGTGTCGAGGAATATTGCTTTGGTGGAGTAATGGTTCTGGCATTTTCCTTTGGAAATTAAATCCTGTCAGCACAATGTGACAAAGCGGAAGCTTGGTCTTCAAGAGAATGGTTGGGATGCTAAATTAGGCAGAAACGTTACCATTTGAAGATCTTGGAAATTCATTTGCCAGATCCCTAATTTGTTCTTTCCTTGGGTCAAACATAAAGTGGGTATTGGATCTTGAGTCCAGTTTAGAGAGGACAATTGTTTGTATGTTCATTTTTGCGTACTGAGTAGCACAGTCATATGCTACTGCTATGGATGTGGTATATATATATATATATATTGAACTTCTTCCTGTCCTCATGCAGGTTGTAATTTGTCTTTCCTATATCTAATATTTCTCTCTCTCTCTCTCTCTCTCTCTCTCTCTCTCTCTCTCTTTTTATATAAAATAATTTCTTTGTATGTAGGTGGTTGGGTTAGATTGTAGCAAGGCAATACACTGCTCAGCAAAGGTCAGTCTCTTTATTTTTTATTTTTTGGGTTTTTGCTTTCAATAAATATGTGATATATATTTTTTATATTTTCATGTAAAATTTCAGCATATAAATGTTATTATTACGTTGAAATGGGAACCTTGGCCTTGTTTATATGTTGTAGGAGGGACTGGGCATAGCTGAAATTTTGAATGCAATTGTTGAGCGGATTCCCTCGCCCCAAGATACTGCTGAACTGCCTTTGAGGGCTCTAATATTTGATAGGTGTGTGGCTGAGCCATCCATGTTGAACCAAAAAATATGAATGAACCCAATCTTTATTGATGCTTTAATATAATAGTACTCTTTTTGCGTATTAGTTATTAAGTGTAGCTGTTAATAAACAGACTAAATACTGAAGGAATGAACACGTTTGCAGTGAGGTATAGTGAGATTGGAGTAGCTGTTCTAGAAGTTAAGATATAAAAGAGTAGCTAAGATGGTTCAGGCACTGAGAACATTGACCAAATAACATGTGTGTGTGAATGAGTGATTTAGTTGACACGAGTTAGACATTGGATGCATTTGAATATTTTTGAATGCACTGATGACATTTGGATACATGTGGAGTGATTATCAGAGTTAATTTTTTTTTTTTTCAACCTTTCATTTCATTGATTGGTGGTCACTGTAGAATAAAAATAAGTCAGTTTTCAAAAATAATCCCGTATCTGAATTATTTTATTTTTCATTTTTACATTTTTGTCAACATAAAACTTAAATTAAGCCCCATTTTAGTATTTCCAAAAGCTTGAAAATATAATTGATTTATAAAATTATGGTGTCATATGATTCAAAATATTGAAAAATGCAAAGTTCAATGTGTATTTATGCATATTCAACATTGCTTTAAAAAAATGATACTTTACATAAAATTGGAAAAATATACACATTGTAAAACAAGATGTCCATGAGCTGGAATATGAATGGTGGTGAAGGAGAAAAAGGGACAATAGTTGTTTCATAATTAAAATTAGAGATGATGACGTCGTGGAGCGAAGAATGAGGGGTTTGGGAATCACAAAGAAAAAAATTGGAGGTGGAAGGAAAAGAGACAAAGGGCAGTGGATCTGTTTCTGCCCAATGTTGCCGTGTGTAATTTTTCTCAGAATAGTCTGATTTTTTATTTTATTTATACATTTATTTATTGAATTTTTTGAATCTTTATGCAGTTATTATGACCCCTATAGGGGCGTGATTGTATATTTTCGAGTCATTGATGGAACAATAAAGAAAGGTGATCGGATTTATTTTATGATTAGTGGAAAGGTAACCTCACTTTTTCTTCAATTATGTTTGATATATATATATATATATATATATATATATAATTTTCTATTGAATTGATTGATTAAATGTAATCATCCTTACTTTTTTAATCACTGAATATACCATAAATCCTATCCCTTCTAATTTAAATTTGGTTGGAAAATTTATTCAAACAATTGCTTATAGCCTTATATAGATACATTTTTACAGTTTCCCCAGTCATTGTTAGTGTTGTACTTTTAGAAATTACCTTTTGTACTTTAGACATTTTTTATTAGTTTGTTACTAATTTATTATTGATGACAGGATTATTTCGCTGATGAAATTGGAGTTTTATCTCCCAATCAATTGCCAGTTGATGAATTGTATGCTGGTGAGGTAGAATAATGTTCCAATCATGTCTATCCTTTTGTTTTGGATTTGTCTTGTTTCATGCTCTATATTCTAGACTATTTCTAGTACTCGTTCTTTGTGGGTGTATTTATCTGATTATTTTATTTCATGCATATGTATATTTCTTCTGGATGTGGTCTTTAGTCCCACTGCCCTCAAAGCATTTTCTACTTCACAAAAAATTAAGCCACTTAGCCATAACATAATCCAAGTGTTCTTTAATAGAGACCTTCTCTCAAATCAATTTGTCACTTCACGTGTGGGGTAGAAATTGTATCCTTCATATCTCTAGTTGCCTCAAATTCCCAATCCGCCTCTGCGTCCCAAAATAAATAAAATAAAGGAAGCAGCCTGAATCCTATTATTGAATCTTATGTAGGTATTTGCCACCCATGGAAAAATTTGGTGTTTGTCTCCTTCCTTAGGGTGAAGCCCATCTCCTCCATACAATTAACCATCATGAAGCTTGTTTTTGAGAAGAAACTAAGAGCTTGAAGCAGCCTCCTAAAACATGAGCACAGCTGAGCAGGACAACATCAGAACATCACAGAAAACCATTTACATTATGGAGCCAAGGTCTTAAATATTGATGTCGACTACAATTTCAAGGCCACAAAAGTACAGAAATTTTGATGTCAGAGTCGAATTCAGTTTCAATTTAAAAAATTGAAATTCCTAGTAAAGTATGGAATTTGTTCATGAAAATTTAGAAACTTTCAGAAGCATAACAATGCAAGATTTAGAACTAAAATATTGTAAATAAAATACATCAATAATGTGCATGCGGCATATGAAGTGCTATAACTGTAATATAATACTCTTATTAAGCACCTTTAATTAATGTAATGAAATTAATAAATTAGTCATTTTATTATACAAATATAGGTAATTTAGAGTCTCAGACATAAATGGTCAACTTGGGTTTTCAATCTTAAATTTTAATTTCAAAGAACTTCTATTTTGTGGTTACAATTTCCACAAATTTTGCTAAAATTTCAAGATTTTCATAAATTTTTGATGACTTGCGGAAATTTCAATAGAAGTTTTGTGAATCAGAAATTGATTGCCATTTTGATTTCAAGGATGATGGAAGATTGAAATTTCTACAATTTTGTGGAAATCTAAGACCATGCGCTGAACTTAATCACTGATGTATGGATTCTAGGGACATGCGGTACAAACCGCTGCACAAACACTGTGCTTCTATTTTGCTCCTATTCCTCCTCTGGTGTTTTCCTTTACTTTGTTCGAGCTTTTGTCTTTGGTTTAGATGAGAGAATATGAAAGAAAACGGAGAATAGAGAGGGAGCAAGGGTCTAAGCAAATTGGGAATTATTTGGTGTTTTGGGGGAGCAATGAGTTAGTCCATCCTCTTTTGAGTGTATCTATTCTCTTTCTTTCAAGGGTTTTGTTAGAACTGAGAAGTGGAAAACTCTGAAAGAGTGCTATGTTTGTGGTGATTTGGTGGATTTGGATGGAGAGCAATGCAGGAAATTTAAGGGTTCTATTGCTCAAAAGAAAAAGGCTCATTAAAAGAGAATATAAGAGCACAAGGAGGATGAGAAATCCTCACTTTACAACGTAAAAGCAAATACAAAACTACTACGAACTAAAGGAATGAAAAAACTAGGCTAATAGGCCCAACCAATCCCACTGAATATCAGAGAAAGCCATGTTACCAAGCCAATTAGAAGTGAACACCCACACTGATGCCAAGAACACAACCCTATCCCAACTATAGATGAAGTACAAAGACAAAGACCAAAATAAGATCCATTTTGATCTACTACAAATGGGTGGGATGCGCTAAAGTGTGAGCTAATATTATTTATTTGAGTCCTTGGAGGTTTGTGTTTTGGATTTATCATTATTTCGTTCATTAAGTATATGTGGTGGGTAATGGGTAGCGAATTCATTTTCAGGAGGATCATTGGGTGGGAAAGATGTCTTTGGTTATTGCATTTCCTCCTCTCTTTCGGTTATCTAATTTTCATTATACCCCAATTTCCGCATTTCTTATTTTGCAAGAGGATGGGCATTGTTGGAATTTCCATTTTGGAGAAATCTAAATGAGAGAGAGGTTAATGAGTTGGCTCATTTGACTAGTTTGCTTGACTCTTTTCATGTTTGTTTGGGAAGTGATAAAAGGTTTTGGAGATTTAAGACCCTTCCATGGAATTCTCTTGTATATCTTTTTTCCCTTATTTGATTTGTGACTCTATTGCGGATCTTTTTGCCTTGTATTCTTTGATTTGGAAAGCTAAATCCCTAGAAAATAAAAGCTTTTATTTGGACTGTGATACTTGAAAGAATCTACACCCATGATTTGCTTCAAAAGAGAAAGCCCAATAAGGCCCTGTCACTTGGTGTTTGTGTCCTTTGTTTGAGGAGTTGAGAGACTTGTTCACATCTGTTTCCTCATTGCCCTTTCACTTTGGCTGTTTGGAATACATTAGTTGGTATATTTGGTGAAAAATGGCTTTACCCCTCCATATTGAAGCCTTTTTGTACTATTACGTTTATTGGTTTTAGCAAGGGAAAGGATACGAAAGCTTCGTGGCTGTTAAAGTATTTGGTGAATTGAAGGACCTAATCACAATAATAGAGGATGAAGGAAGGAATTGCATTATGGAATTGTGCTATATTGGCAGTGTTTGGGGCTCGTGGAAGGAACATATGTGCGTATATTTGCAAGGAAGAAGCTACCATATTGGTTGGTGTGGAAAAATATTTTGTTTATGACTTCTTTATGGTGTATGGGCTATGGAAATTTCAAGAGAACATTTGTTTCTGAAGTTCAACGAGATTGGAAGTCTCTTCTAAGGGCGTATTGAGTTTCGTCATTGTTTATTTTTGCAATTTTCTTTTTGGTTTTCCTAAGGATTATCAAACAATGTTAAGGAGATGTCCTCTAACTTGCTTGTAAATTCTATCTTTATCTAATGAATTTCTTTTTCTATGGTAGGAAAAAAAATGTAAAGTACATACCAATGACCAGAATACCCATGTCCCATACTAACTCATGCTTACCAACATAGCACTAGCACATACTAATAATGCTAAATCACCAAAATAACCATTAACTCCCCTTCTTAAGCTAGAGCACATATATCATATGCTTAGCTTGATACAAATGAATTTAACACAAAGACCCCCAAAGCTTTAGTGAATAAATTAGCAAGCTGCAAATCAAACTTCACTTGAGTGGTTGTAATGAGGTTTTGCACAATTTTCTCCTTAACAAATTGGAAATCAACTTCAATATGTTTTGTCGTCTCATAATATTGGGTTGGAGGCGATATGAATAGAAACTCGATTATCACACATCAACTCCATAGACCGAGAATGTGTAAAACATAGTTCTTCTAGCATGTTCTTCAACCATACAAGTTCACATGTAGTGTGAGCCATGATCCTATGCTTAACACTTGAACTGGCCACATTAGTTTGTTTCTTACTTGTTTAAGAAATCAAATTACCACCAACAAAGATACGGTATCTAGTAGTGGTTCTTATTTGAAAGGTGACCCATCCCTATTTGCATCTGTGTTTCCCTGAATATAAGTGTGTCCTCGATCTTGATATAAGAGACATCTCCCTGATGCACCTTTGAGATATCTCAAGATTTGAATTACTGCATCCTGGTGACTTATTTTCGGCAAATCAAGAAATTGACTCACAATAATTGTTGTGAAAGATATCTAGTTAAGTGGTATTGAAATAATTCAACTTTCAAACAAGTCTTCGGTGCCGTCTTGAGTTAGGCAACAACTTACCCATGTTTGGTACTAGCTTATTGATGGGATCCATGGATGTATCATTAATAGGTTTGGATCCCAACAACATAATCTTATCTGAAAAATAAAAGCATACTTCCTTTGTGACAAGACGGTTCTCATATAAGATCTCGATACTTCTATGCCCAAGAAGTAATTCAACGGACCTAAATCCTTGGTCTAAAACTTAACTTGTAGGTCTGGATGTAGTGATAATCATCACTAATTTTTGCAATATCATCCACATACATAATAAGTAGAATCCTTCTGGATGGAGTATGCTGATAAAAGGCAGAGTAATCTATTGCACACCGTCTGTTTATTAAGGGAAGCATAGGGAACATGATGATGCTTTCTTAATTGACAAGACTCATCATGGTTTGAAATCGCGATCGCAGGTAACGTCGCATAACGGTCGTGGGTGTCGCAGGATGCGGGAAACGCGGGTGTTACGTACCGGGAAGCAGGCATAACGGTTGTGAATTTTTTTTTCACGCATGCACAACCATGCCAAAATTGAAAAATAAGCATGAAATCCATTAATACATGATTTTTAATGAATTTTAAAGGCCTTCATTCAACCAACAAATGTTTTTTAATAGGCATTATAATTTTTATATTAATTTTAGTGCGCTGTTTACAAAAAAAACATATATTTTTTTTATAGTTTACATTACTTTAATGAGTAAAAAGATGTAGAAATGTAATTAAAATGAAGAATCAATTAATTAAAGACATAAAGTTACTAAAAATGTGTCAATAGACTCAATACTCAATATACACAATACACATACATGGATTTGAAAAGTGATTGGTATCAAATATCAATAAATAGTTGAAAATACATGAATGCAATATTACAAATTTATAACATGACACATGTCACCACCAAAAAGAATGACGTGGAGGGTCTTCATAATTTGCATCTGTATCTTGAGATTGGGATTGGAAATTATCTCCCTATCCTTGTGGAAATACATAGCTGAATAAACCCAAGTTTGCGTCATTTCGTTGCTCCTCAAAATGTACTGGTGGTGAAAATCCAATTGATATAGGAGGTGCATAATCTCCTCCTTGACCATATCCTGAATAATGTCCATAAGTTGGGGGTGGGGCTGGCTTTGGGTAGTGTGTAGAAGAGGTCTCACTATGAGATGATGGAATAAAATGGTACATAATTAATTAATTAGTAAATTACATAACAATATTACATAAATGATGGATTAAATTTAAACTTCAAGTTACTAACTATTAAAAATTTTAGTTGATTTATACATATATAATACAATAATTTATATTAAAATTTATAATTTAACAAAATAAATATGGAATTGTAAATCTTACAATTTAATTATTTAAATGGTAATATACTTGAACTTGAGTCACTTAAGAGTTGAGACTTGACTAATTATGTACAAATTAGAATTTAGTATAAATTGTAGGTCTAATATTACATTATTAATTGTCAAGGTTCTAGCTCTCTAAGATTTTAAGTAACTCTATAAATTTTATATTTTAAAAATTTTATACTAATTTTTTATTTTAATTAATAAATTCTACTTATATAATCATTACTAATTTACAATTGTTAATTTATATTCTAATTAAATAATAAATAAACTAAATTTATATACTAATTATATTTATAAACTGAAATAGTGAAATTATAAAACAAACTGAAATTTACAATTTATATGCTAATTAAATAAATTGAAATTTGTAATTTATATAAAGTATAAATTGAAATTATAAAACAAAATAAATTTATAACTGAAATTTACAATTTATATACTAATTAAATAAACTGAAATTTACAATTTTTATACTAATTAAACAAACTGAAATTTAAATCAAACTAAAATTTACAATTTATATAAAGGATATATTGAAATTATAAAACAAAATTATTAAGGAAGAAGGCTAGAAGCAACTTACCATCTTAGTGTCTTACTCTTACCCACACGGCACACTTGACTCCCACGGAAGCTGCGACTTGCAAGCCTACTGCCTGCGAGAGAGACGATCGGACGAAGTACTGAGGGAGACGATCAAACGAATGACGAAGGAGAAGGATTGAGGGAGACGAAGCTGATTTTGGGGATTTTAGGGATTTCAAAGCTTTAGATCAGTAGATCGAAGCTGTACAAAGGAAGGAGACGAAGACTCGAAGAGTGATTCAAGTGAAGAGGGAGCTCAGACGATAGATCTAAGGGTTCGAAGGCTCGAGCTGCTCTTCGGTTCTTTAGAGGCTTCAAATGACGCGATTAGACGAAGGAGAGACGCACATATGGAGCAGATTCGAGGAGATAAGGTACGCCGGAAGGTGGCTGTCAGACGTAATGTAAGTATAACGGCCGTTATGGGCTGTTACATTTCCGTAACGGCTGTTACCCACGTGAATTTCCTGCTCGCCGCTAATGCGACCTGTAACGGTATTGGCCAGCTGTTTTTACGTTACATAACGGCCATTACGCTACGTAAGGACCATTATTTAATACCATGAGACTCATACTCATGATTAGAGATACAACTCAAAGTAGGAACTAGCGTTTAACTTGTCCAACGATGGATAATCAAGGCACGACATTGGACTTGATGTGGTGCTGCAGTGACACTGCAGGCAAGGACTTAAAATTCAATTTCCATGGATATTTCGATGGTCTCAATTTGCTGAAATTTTAACAGAAATTTCAATTTTGGATTTAGATGTAAAGAAATGACGGAAAACAGTAAATGATGAAAATTTATAATGGAACTTTGGGAAACATTAAAATAGATGATTATGTTTTGGAATCAAAATTAATTTAGAAAATGCATATATGATTAGTTTTTAGTGTAGGGTATATAAATTGCATGTTGTGAAGCAAGCAAGAAGAAAGAACCGTGGTCTTAAATTTCCACGAAATTGTTGAAATTTCCGTTGAAATTGTTGAAATTTCCAATTTCCGTCACTCTCGAATTCGAAATGGCAGTCGATTTCCATCTTGCATAATTTCCATCAAATTCTCAACGAATCATTTGAAATTTATCAAAACCTCAAAATTTGAGCGAAATTTGTCAAAATTTTAACTATGCAATGAAATTTCATCGAAATTCAAACGAGAGATTCAAAAGTGAAGTGAAATTTCTTTTGTAATTTATTTATTTTTATTTTATTGAAACAAAAGGTTATCACAAGTGCTTTTGAAATTATATGAAAAAAATAAACTTATAGTAATATTTTATTTCATCATTCATGTCTAAATTATCAATATTTGTATAATAAATAATATTTAAATGATTTATGAATTTCATTTACATTAACTGAATATGTTTAATGTACATTATCTTACACACATGTTTGATACACATACTATTTTACAATTTTTCCACCTTATACAAAACATAGATGTATTTAATTTGTAATATATTAGTCTTAAAACTTATATTATTATGTTTGTTAACCATTTCTAAAGTTTCACAAAGAATTCCATGCTTTACTACTAGTTTCTGTTATTTTTTCAAATCGAAATCGAGATTTCTGTTGAAGTTTCCGTACTTTTGGAGCGTCAAAATTTGAGTCGAAATCGAAATTTAAGACCTTGGAAAGAACATTTTTAATAACAACTGTTTTAGGTTATATATGTCTTTTAGTATTATTATTATTATTGAGTGTGGTAGCATGTTAATTAGTGAGAATTAGTAAGGGTATTATTGTCATTAGAATGTATTTAATTTGTATTATAAATAGAGGAAGATACCTATCTTCAAGTTAGGTCATTCATTTTAATCAAATCTTAACATGGTATTAGAGTGTGATCCAACCTAAACCCTATTCCCATCAGCTATTGCCGGAAAACACCATTCCCGCAGCTGCTCTTTCCAGATCCACTTGTATCCCATATTATTTCGAAAATCCAACCATACCCCTCGACGACCCACCCCACAAAACCTCATCGCTGGAGAACACCCCACGCGCTCTCATGCGCTGGCCAAATGCCGGTAGGGCCGACCCCACATGCTGGCACGTGAGTGAAGTTCTGGCCACTTTTTTCTTCTTTTTTCCTCTGCCATGCTTCTTTAGGCTATATTATCAAGCTGTTAGGCCAGTATTTTGTCAAAAATATAACCTTTTTTCGGCCATGCACTCGTGGTATTTGGTTCATTTCTGTTCAGGGTTTGTGAAGGCTTCTTTGTGAGTTTTTTGGAGCCATGGCAGCGTTTGTATGTTCAGTTGTGAGGCTGTGGCTGTGCTATATCCATTGGTAAGTTGATCACCTCGTTTGTGGTTGTGTCAGTGCTTCACATAGTTTGTGATTGTCCTGATTATTGATTGTTCTTCTTGTTTTTGGTGTGGTTTCTAACTTGTGAGTGCTGTGGCAGTGCTATATCCGTCGGTGAATTGTTCACCTCGCCTGTTGTTGTGTTTTGTGATTTTCCTGATTAGTTTTGATTGTTCTTGTTTTTGATGTAATTGCTGATTTGTGAGTGTTGGGATGGAATCTATGACTCCCAAAAATTTGTTCCCTACATCGCTGCCACAAATAATGACTCAAAAGTTGGATGGAAAGAACTATGTTCAACGATCTGAATCTATTTGGATTTATTTAGCAGGATTAAGGAAGTCTGACCACTTGCTCCAATTTGATTCTTCTAGGACGTGTGGGTTCAGGAAGATGCCTTGATTGTTTCTCTTTTATGGAATTCGATGGAACCATAGATTGCACGGATGTGTATGCATCTAGATATGTGCAAGGAGATTTGGGATTGTCAAACTTCTATACTCCAGTAACATTACACGTATGTATGATTTATCCCAGGAGTTCTTTCAGTTACAACAAGGAAATAGGAGTATTGCATATTATTTTGAAAAGATGAAGTGTATTCATGAGGCGCTTAATGTTGGGCAACCTATAACTGCCGACGTTCGTGAGATGCAGAAGCAGCGGGAGCAAATGACAGCTCTTCGTGTTCTAGCAGGCTTTATACCTGAGTTTGAGGCAGTTTGGTCCCAGATACTCAGTAGTGCCGAGCTGCCATCATTTGCAGATGTTTATTCTTGTGTCTTTTGTGTTTCCTTTAGCATGCATTCTCCTGCTCTTTTACATCTGGCACTGAGAGGAAAGCCTTTGCTACACAAGGTGATTTTAGTTCTCTAGCAAATAACCACAAAAGTTATCACGGTGGTTCGAGTCGTTGTAGTGATAGAGACGGACGAGGCAGAGGTACTCCTTGCAAGTGCATTCATTGTGGACGGAATAATGATTCCATTGGGCAGTGTTGGGATTTTCACAGCAGACCTTTACATGTTGCTAATATGGCCACTGCTGACTTCACAACCTTTGGGGGCAGCCAATGTGAGCCACCACTGACTCCTCACTTTTGGGGTCAAGTGGGGGGCTACATATTGTATCTATGTCAGAGGAAGACTATTCCAAGTTCCAGCAATATCAAGTGTCACAACAAGCTTCTCTTACCATTGCATCTCATGCTCAAATAGGTAATCACAAAGTATGCCTGTCATCTAGTACTTCTCGTCCTAGTCCTTGGGTCATAGATTCCACTACCGCTGATCATATCACAGGTATACCTAGCTTTTTCTCCACTCTTCAATATCTTGCAAATTTACCTTGTGTTACTCTTGCTGATGGATCTACTACTGCAGCCAAGGGATTTGGGACTGTAAATCTCACTTCTTTCGGTTTTATATATTCCCAAATTTCCTTTCAACCTTGTGTCCATTAGAAAAATTACTAAATCCATGAATTGTTCCGTGACATTCTTCCTTGATTATGTGGTTATTTAGGATTTGAAAGTGAGGAAGACGATTGGTGGGGGGCGTGAGGTTGGTGGACTCTATCACTTTGAGCTGCTATCTCCTTCTGCCGCCTGCACTACTGCTAGCACACCTTTTAAGATTCATTGTTTCCTGGGTCATCCTTCATTAGAAAAATTAGAATGTGTTGTTCCTAGTTTGAGTTTTGTGTCTCGTCTTGATTGTGAGTCTTGTCAGTTGGGAAAGCATCCTTGTGTTTCTTTCGCTTCCCAAGTCTATAAACGGGTTGCAAGCCCATTTATTTAAGTTCATTTAGATGTCTGGTGTCCTAATAGGGTCGTGTCCAAGTTGGGTTTCCGATACTTTGTAACTTTTGTGGATGATTAATCAAGAATGACTTGGTTATATTTAATAAAAGATCGTTCTGAGTTATTTCATGTATTTTTTGCCTTCTGTTCTAAAATAAGGACTCAATTTGGTTTGTTAGTTTGAATACTTCGAAGTGATAATGCTAAAGAGTTTTTTAGTGCACAATTCACTACCTATATGACTTAGTTTGGTATTGTTCATCAATCATCTTGTGCCCACACTCCTTAACAAAATGGGTTCTCAGAGCGGGAAAATAGACATCTTCTTGAAATCACTTGCTTGTTACTTTATCAAATGCATGTACCTAAAGTGTTTTGGAGTAATGCTGTACTTACAGCTTGTTATCTAATCAACAAAATGACATCCTCTGTTCTCAGTGTCAAAATTCCGTACTTCATTCTCTTTCCTAATTCACCTTTATTTTCTCTTCCTCCTCGTATATTTGGTTGTATGGACTTTGTTCATCAACTAACTCCTGGTGTGGATAAGTTGGAACGTCATGTGTCTTTCTAGGCTACTCATACACTCAAAAGGGATATTGTTGTATAATCTTGTGCTGCGTTGTTTCTTTGTTTCTGTTGATGTTACCTTCTTTGAGTTTGCACCTTACTACACCCAGTCACTGAGCGCTTCTGAGCTCAATAAGTCTCTTCCTTTGCCTAATCTTCCAGATTCTATATTGTTGTCCTTGCCTAAACAACCATCTGAGTCTCCATGTAGTTTGAGTCCTTCTCATTGTCTTGATCATCCTAATTTGCAGGTGTATGCATGACAGTGGCTCCAAGGATGAGAGTCCCCTTTAGCTTCTACTGCCACACCTTTGGTTTCCTCATCTGATGATCACACTTCCCATGATGTTGATCCTCCTTTTGTTGTTTGGAAAGGTAAACGCACGTGTACTCAACACCCCATCTCCAACTATGTTTTTTATGACTCCTTATCACCCTCCTATTATTGTTTTGTTACTACGCTATCATCTACTACCCTTCTTAAATATGTTTCGGAAGCCTTAGCCCATTCTGAGTGGAGGGATGCTATGGTTGAAGAGGTGAATACTTTACATGAGAATGGTACTTGGGACTTGGTACCTCTTAGTCCGGACAAGTCTGTGGTTGGTTGTTGTTGGGTTTATAGTGTGAAAGTCAACCCTGATGGTTCTGTGGCTCCTCTAAACACCCGTCTTGTTGCTAAGGGATATACTTAGGTGTATGCTCTGGATTATTTTGATACTTTTTCTCTGGTTACCAAACTTACATCAATATGTATTTTATCTCCTTGGCTACTACTTGTTACTAGCCTCTGCATTAGCTAAATGTGAAAAATGCCTTATTGCATGGTGACCTCGAGGAGGAGGTTTATATGGAACAACTATGATAACCAAAGAAACATATATGTATTATGCAGTCATATCAAGTAATTAGAGATAATAAACTTAAATCTTCTTTATTAAGATTCAACTTTTATACAAGTTTCTACCCTTGCTTCCCTTAAATACCCAAAATCCCTTGGTGAATAAATGAAAATTTAGAACACCTACCTTGATTTTCAGCTTCTTCAAATTAGTCTCAGTTCCCCTCTGGATTTCCTGTATTTTCTCACGATTTTCTCTGAATTTCCCTGATTTTCTGCAGAGTTACCTCTCGCTTTCTCTTTCCTCTCTCTCTCTCTCTCTCTCTCTAGAACTAGGGTTTTCAGCAAGAGGTTAGGGGTATTCTTTTCTATGTTCAGGCTGTTCTGCGGGCTGGAAAAGTCAAGACAGCAGCTGGACACATGGCAGGACCATAGCAGCTGGTGGCAACAGTGGTCTTGCAGTGCTGACTGCTGTGCACTAGGTGTCTGCTGCTAGTTTTTCAGAACTGCCAGGTGGTGGATGCTGGTTTGTAGTGCTGCCAGGTGTCACACCTGGTTTCAGCAGGCCTCATCTTGTTTTTTTTTTTTTTCGTTTTTTGTTTTTCTCTCTCTCTGCACCAACTCTAATGCTATTTATGTTTTAGCTTGACCCTCATAATTTGCTTTCATCTAAGACCCTCCTACTGCTAATAAGTCAAAAGGAATTTCCAGTATCAGTTAACACAACTCAAATATTATTTAAATAATATGGCTAGTATGAACTTATTTATTGAAAAACAAAGCAAGTCATGCTAATTTATCAAAGTAGTTTAACTTTACGTGACAAAGAGGTATGGTTATCACAACATGTTCATATGCTCTATTCCTTTTAAGGTAGAAGCCCCACCACATGTCAAATGTTTTTGTTCCGGGGAGTAGCTTTGTGCAAAATAATCTTCTGTACTGCTGTTATTCTCGAGTACATTTTGTATACTATCTATTTCTTGTTGCTTATTAGGAAATTAGAAAATATTTATACAATATTCTATAATCTGTATCTGGATCTAGCTGAAATATGTCAATCCAAGATCGTACCATATCTTTGTACTCT